>NC_020497.1:17349796-17408643 GCF_000184155.1 Fragaria vesca subsp. vesca
GGGGTGGTACTATGAACTTTGGTACTATGACAGTTTTGTAGATATTTCAGAAAAATTGGTTTTTAGGTATTTTGCGTAAAAATTGCTGACATGGGGTGGTACGTACTATGAACTTTGGGTCTAGGCTTATGTCCTTATTTGTTTAAATTTGTTGAAATGTGGTTTTTCTGTTTTATGCAACTGTTTAGGGTAGTGGGATGTCATTTCCTAAATAAAAAAAGGGAGTTATTGTTTCAAATCAAATACCTATTTATCTAAATTCCTATTGGTTCAATGACATCATCAAAATTTGTTTTCTCTTGCTTGTAGGAGGCCGCAACAACTAATGGAAATAGAGAGTTAGATTCTAACTCAATTTGAGAGAGTTTGATGCAACAAAAGAGGAGAAGAGGTAGCCTCGCCGTGCAACTTCTTGGGAGTTAAGGAATGTATCTGGACATGATTCAAGCCATATTACAAGCATTGTTTGTTGCACAAGAAATTCTAGAGAGTTCCATGAAGATAAATATCAAATTTTTGTGCAATTAATGAAGACCGTTGGATCAATATTAAATCAATCGCCATGACCAATACATGGACTCGACACTTCTCTATATAAAGGTAGCATTGCTCAACGTCAAAACGTTCTCTTCTCACACAAAAATTCAGTAAAATCGTTCTCTTTCTCTCTTCCTTTACCCTGTGTCGTCCAAGCTAGAAGTAAGAAGCCGGTGCTTTTTAGGACGTTAAGAGGCTATAGAAGATCTCCAAGCTTTGCTTTGCATTCCACCATCTCAAAAGTCCTTTGAAGAACCAATAAAAGTGTAAATCATCCTTAAAACTTGTTGGTTTCTTTGTTTCGGTCGTGGTTTTTGGATTGAAGTTATGAATTTCATCTTTAATATTGGATGGTTTTTAAGAATTGAGTTTGATAATTTTCAGATTGTTTCAAGCATGATTTCGACATGTTTATGACAACATGTGATCTGATTTCGTTTCCTTGTTGATTTCATTAAATGCATAGTTTTATATTAACAAAGACTCCAATTCTACACTTCTGCAGGTTAGTGTTGCTAGGTTTCTGAACTAATTCACCTAATAGTTTTAGTTAGAAATCCAGGTAGTAAAGGCTATGTAATAATGGCCGAGGCTATGTGTTACATGTTATGAGTTAAGCAGCTTCTGTAAATTTAAGCGTTCAAATTCAGAATTATGTAGCACTTAATGATTTATGTACATTTAGTGTAGATGGGTATTCTCAATATCAATGGCAGTATAAGAGATAAAGTAAGTAGAGTAAAAGGGATGCATGACTGCTTCGGCTTCCATTTAGAATTTGTTTATGATATTACTTGCACTACCAGAAGAAAGGTTTTAGCCGACGAAAATAAAAAAACAGGCCGACGAACTATTTTTTCATTGGCTAAAGTCCACTTTAGCCGACAGAATTTTCCTTCGTCGGCTAATTTAAATTTTCATCGGCTAAAGTGGACCATAGCCGACGAAATTAAATTTTCGCCGGCTTAAAGAATTTTTTTCGTCTGCTATAGTCTGTGAACTTTAGCCGACAACTTTAAAATTATTTAGCCGACGAAATTAAAATGTCGTCGGCTAAAGTGGCTTATTAGTTTGCAGATATGGACAGCAGCTCATCTGGGAAAAAAAAACGAGAGAAGAAAAAACAGGAGAAAAAGTTTGGGTGTTGTCGAAATTTGTCCATAATTAGTTTGTGGAGCTATATATAGGTACGTACATGTGTATATATGTTGATTTTGAGTTTTATTTGAGTTGATCGATTTTGGGTGTGATTGAGTTGATCGATTTTGAGTACGTTGGATGTATATATATATGTGTTGATCGATTTGGTTGATGATTTGATAATATATATGAAGTTGTTGTTAATAAGTAGTAGATATATATATATATGTTAATTAATTTATAATATTGTGTTGATGGTATGACGTTGTTGATGATATGAGTTGATGATGATTTTGTGATGATGTTGATATATAATATTGTTATGTAATTATTAAGTATATATATGTGTTAATTAATTTGTTATTAATTAGTTGTAGTACGTAGAATACTAAATGAATTGAGATTTTATATATGGAATTTAATTAATAATTAGCTAGAGTTATACATATATATTTTGTTATATTTTCAGGATATGGATAAGAGTTGGATTTCGCTTCCAAAATGGGACAAAAATATGGTAAAGGAGTTATGAGTTTTCTGGAATATGCGCTGACTAATGCTAACGGGAATACAATTTTCTATTGCCCGTGCACGAAATGTCAGTGTCGCAGCGATATGCATTGATTTGCGATTGACAAAGTATGACAACACCTGAAGAGTAACGGGTTTTGGGAGAAGTACACATGTTGGTTATATCACGGTGAAACATCATCAGGGGGTCCGCATGATCATGGGCAATTTTCTGAGACGGGCAGTATATCCAACAATCCAACAACGGCCTTCATCAACGACATGTTTTCTTATGAGAGCGGTGTATGCGCTCAAGGACAGTATATGCCTGAGCCTGTGCAGCCCTTCCCTAGAGTTGTCAACACTGCTGGTATTGACAAGTACAACAAACTGCTTGCTTTCTAACAGACCCCTGTGTACCCCGGTTGTCAGAAGACCGTTCTTGAAAGTGTGATGGACGTAATGAAGATTAAAGTTGAGACAAAATCGACCGTGAAGGCTGTTGATGATTATCTACAGTACACTGCTTTGATGCTGCCCCACGGTCATCGTCTTCCTACCACTCATCATAAGGTCCGATGTATCCTAAAACATCTTGGGCTTTCCTACATCAAGATCCATGCATGCAGATATGACTGCATTCTCTTCTGGGGTAAAGATCCAGAAAGGAATGACCTTGGTGGCCTTAACGCATGTCCGGTATGTCACACTGACAGGTATAACCTGACTCCTGCAGGCAATAGGAAACCTGTTAATGTACTTTGGTATTTCCCGTTGAGGGATAGGCTGGAGCGGTTGTACATGTCTTCACATACGGCCGAAGCTATGAGAGGACACGCTGATAGGATATTGCATGACAAAGATACCCTTATACACCCTGCTGACGGGGAGGCTTGGAAGCATATAGACAGGGAGTTTTCTCATTTTGCGTCAGAGGTCCGAAATGTGAGGCTTGGGCTCTCATCCGACGGGTTCAACCCTTTTGGCAACATGAGTCTTCAATACAGTGTATGGCCGGTGATTTTGGTACCGTACAACCTTCCTCCATGGATGTGCATGAACCTTCCTCCATGGATGTGCATGAAGAAGGAATACAATATGTTGAGTTTGTTGATTCCGGGGCCCGGTTATCCAAGGAAGTGTCTCGATGTGTATTTGAGACCTTTGATTGAAGAGCTTAAGTTTTTGTGGGACGTTGGTCATCCCACTTATGACAAGTATATGCACGAGATATTCCAGATGCATGTCATGGTTGTTGGTACTATCAGTGATTTTCCTGCCCGTGGGATGTTATCGGGCAACATTGTTAGGGGATACAAGGCTTGTCCAGAGTGCCTTAGCGATGAGGGGAGCAGCAGTCATTGCAACAAGATATGGTTTGAGGTTAAATGCAGGTGTGGTTTGAGGTTCCCGAGCACCTGAAGAACAGCTGGGCGGACATTGTGCATGGGGGAAGGTACGTTGGGAAGTTAATGAAAAAACAAAATTGTATATGATATTAATAATATTTCTAATATTTTTGTTGTATCTGTAGGTACAAGGAGTGGAAGAACGAGTTGTCACTGGACTACGCACGGGAACGCACGTTCTGGTACCCTTACTTAGTTCCAGTACAGGGAGTATAAGTGGCGTTGGCTTCTGACATCAGAATTCAACAACCCTGTAAACAGGTATTTAAAAAAATTAATTAGTTAATTTGTCATTAAGTACGTCCGTTTTTAAATATTTTACTAATAGTTTATTTTTTCTTTGAAGGCCGTTTCCCGGGCGAACGCTCAGAGCCGGTACGCAACGCAACACAAGGGACCATCGTGCCGGTTCTAGACCGTTCGCTATCTTCATGGACGAGGCGGACAGGGAACATCCAGAAGTCAACCGGTACGTCTATACGTACGAGAAGGCATATCCTGACACCCAGGAGAATATTGTAAGTCATCTTACGTTTTTAAATTTTTAATTTTACTTATATATATGTCAAAATGTTAATTAATCATTTTTTCCTATCCAATCAGGCGAAGGTGAGAGAGGCTAGTGACGAGGTGATGAGTGCTATAGTGAGGGAGACATGGCCGGACACGCAAGAGGAAGAGATGTCCGAAGCCATGTCCCGGATCGACACTTCGGATCCGAGGTTGGGGCGAGGATCATGGGCACAACCTTCCCACCGCGGGAAAACAACTTCTACTGCCGGGGTCTAGGAAAGAAGGGCGATGGGGTCCTGAAGACCACTCTAGGATTTCAACGAAATGCAGCCTCAACCAGCAGCAAGACGACTCAGCTAGAGTCAGAAGTTGAGAGACTACGGGAATAGCAAGCTGCTCAGGCTGCCGCTCATGCCGCCCAGATCGCAGACCAGAGAGCCTATACTTCTGCGGTATATGCCGCCCAGCAGGCCCAGCAGCAACAGATGTTGCAGTACTTGCAGAAGTTTACAGCTGCACAGCTTCAGGGACTTCTAGCTCCGCCCATGCCTACGCCTATACCGCTACCTCAGCCGCCGCAAACTCCTCAGCAGCAGCCCCCATAATCGGATATTGATTTAGACTATCTAGATTTTGTGTAGTTGATTAATTATATAGTTTTATGTGCTTGTTGTTGGTTATATGTATGGAATTGTTTTGGTGTATTTTGCAGCTTGCTTGGAATGGTAATTTAGAAATTTCGGGTTTTTTTTTTTTTACTGGAATGGACTTATAGCCAACGAAACATGTAAGATACTCATCGGCTATAGTATTTCTAATTTTTTTAATAAGGTTTAGCCGACGAATTATAGCATGTTTCATCGGCTAAACCATTCTAACGCCGACGAAACAGACTATATTTCGTCGGCTATAGTTATTTTTTTAATTTTTTATTACACACTTTAGCCGACGAATATCTTAAATGTTTTGTCGGCTAAAGTATCAGACTATGGTCGACGAAACATTAAAGATATTCGTCGGCTAAATTCTAGGACAATAGCCGACAACGTCTTCTGTCGTCGGCTAAATACTGAGACAATAGCCGACGACGTTTTGTAGTTTCGTCGGCTAAAGTCATCGCCGACGACCCTTTCCCGACTAAACTATAGCTGACGAAGGCTCGTCGGGTAAGATCTTAGCCGACGAATTAAGCTAACAGATTTCGTCGGCTAAAGTGCTTGTCCTGGTAGTGTTGACAATGAAATCAGTTATGTCACTTGAAGATATGTTGTGTGTTTGATTGATTCTAAAATTGTTGGTTGATGTGTGTAGAAGATATCACTTGTACATATGTATATCATGATTAGGAATTTAAAACAAACATTTAAACCCCCCCCCCCCCCCCTCCTTATCTCGTGTTTCATGTGTATTCATGTGTATATTTGTAAAAAATATTTGTGAATATTTATCTTGATAATTAATAACTTGATCATCATTCGCAGGAGTATCCCTTCCCAGCTCAAATGATACCCTGTTACTCTATATGCAGTCTTTAATTGAATGCCCGGTAACAAGTGCGTTAGCTTACTACATGAGGATCGAAAAGCATTTGTTGTAGCAAGGCTATAGTTGCTATATGAAAAGCCAAATGGATGCAGTAAACTATAATCCTTGAGTAGTACTTTTTTTTTTTGGGCATTGCCTTGAGTAGTACTTTGAAACAACAAGAAAGTTATGTTATTCTGTGCTTTAGATCATCAGCTGCTTTGTCACCCAAAGAGCTTCCTAGCATGCTCTTCCCATTCTCAAACTCAATCTAGCTCCACAAAAACAAAAATCAACTGGGGGCAGCAACCCCCACTTGCCCCTTCCTATAGGTCCGGTTATGATCTTGAAGTTGATATTTCTGAGAAACTTTTGATCATTTGGGGTTTTTGGAAGGATCGTAATATGCAACTTTGGGAGGCCAAGATCCAAAAACCTATTGACATTATGTTGGGGAGCCTTACATGGCTAGCTGACTTCCAAGAAGCTAGAAGTAGCAAGGTAGCGCCATGTCCAGAAGGCTGTCCAATAATGAATACAACAATCACACCAAAGCTCAGTGTTGATCGATGGAGCTTTTAGTCTTGCTGCATGCATTCACACAAGCAGTCTTCCATATAAACTCTGCTTTACATCTTGAGGTATTAGGAAGGCCTGATATGTTCATTACCTCTTTGCAAATGCAGCAGGTTGTGATAGAGAAAGATTGTCTTCTTGCAGTTTAGCACATCAACAGTGATCTTGAAGACCTTTCTAAGGTGTACGTATAGTTTGGTTCTAGATATTCGAAGCAAGCTGCAGTTTGTGCAGGGTATCAAAGTTCTATTTGCCCTCAGATCATGTAATAGTAAAACTCATCGAATAGCCAAGCAAGCATATGAAGCTGTGCAACACGAATCCTCTAGTATTCACGACCTAATTGTTGCGTACCATTCCATGATTGATTAAAATCGCAGTCTTTCTCTCTTTTTGGTCGAATCATTCTTTACCTCAAAAACGATAAGATGACAATGGAAGCTTAATGGCCTACAAATTTATGTAACTTTTGTCTCTAGGAAGCTCTTCTAGTGAAGACCCTTAAGTTCAGGACTTGGTGAGGACTTTTCGGCTTATCCCACCTTTCGAGCTTATATCCATATCTTGACCGTTCAGTTTATAGGTATTTATGAGTAGATCATTTATTCAAATTTTCAACTATATTGAAAATTGTTAAGACATTCATAAGTGTGATTTATCAATTATGAACTCGAACGGTTCATATTTGACAGATTTGGTTCGTCCATTAATTTGATCTAGTTTGTTATCTTAACGAACACCAATTTGGATGAAAATTTGTAGAAATGATTTACTCATATAAACCTAAAAAATGAACAGATGAGATGTCAAAATGTGATCGAAAATTGAGTCTTTTAAACCATAAACCGAAAAGTCCTCACCAAGTCCTCAACTTAAGGGTCCTCATTAGAAGGACTCTCTTGGTCTCTATATGCGTGGTTAAGATTAGAGATGAAGAAACTACTCTAGAAAAAGTAGATTGGGCTACAAAAGAATAAACCATTCTTACAATCTATTCTCTTATTTATTTTCCTTTCAATATTAAAATGAGAAATTTGTCTGAATGATATATATTGAGATAGAAGATTATCGATAACAAACCAGAATTCATGGATTTAAATACAAAATTAGGTAGAGATATGATTGACAAAATCTATTAATTATTAGCTTGTTACCTGGTTGCATGTTGCTGGTGCAGATCATCATCAATAAAATACATATCCTTTTCATCAGTTCGGATCCCATCCTTATGTTGACTTGATTTTCTATTAGCTCAAAATAAGCATATCATAATTTTTTTTTTCTTTCTCATTTCCTAGTTTAAATGGAATGCGATCGGTACATGCAAACATTTTAGCATTAAAAATCTGACTGATTCTGATATTTTTCATTTTCTAGATCACCTACCTAATTGTCTTGAAAGAAAAGAGTTATCAAATGGCATAAACACCCACAGATATGCCATCCACTACTTACCCTTGTAGTTTTCCCATCAATTTAAGTTTTTTTTTTTTTTTTTTTTTTTGCGACAAACCCCAGTAGCTTGATGATGAATATAATGTTCACCTATCTCTAAATATTTATTTAGATATGTCATGAATTCTTATCAACTTATTTAGAGATATTTACCAATCTCTAATTACGTAGTAATTTAGATTAAGATTTACATACGAGAAATTTTATTCACACATGCCTATATACTTAATACACACCCCATAATTTTTTTTGTACAAATATTTCCTTAATCTTTCTTTTATACCCTCATTATACATATTAAGTCTCAGCAAATCTGTACAAAATGAATTTTAACTAGAATGCAAATCTGCCTGTACAAAATGAGCACATTCTTCTTCTCCAACATATATTAAGGGCTAGTTTGGTATTGTTGTGACTTTAAAAAAAAAACTGTTGTTGTTGTACTGCGAAAATAATCAGCTGTGAATTAAAACAGTTTTCTATTTGGTAAATATTAGTTTCAAAAGTGCAGCAAAGATAAAATTTACTAATTTCTAGTGTTTTTAGTGACAGCTGCTTTTAAAAGTAACATTCAGGTTGCTTCTAAAATCTGCTGCCAGTGATCTGTAATTTTCAAAAAAAGCTGATTTTCTTTCATTTACCAAACACTATAAAATTTAAAAGTTCTGATAGAATTGTTCTAGGATATTCTCTATGTGTGCCTTGGCCTTATGCCAATAAGATATGTAGTTAGACTAGATCTATGTATTCATATCCTTACCATATTGGTATTGTGTAATTCCCTATATAAAGGGCTCCTATCAATGAATAAGATGACTCTCTTGCTATCTCTTTGTCTCTACACTTTATTCTTCATCAAGAATATAATTTTTTTTTTTAAAATGAAGCTGTATCAAACGAGGCCTAAGTCCCAATAAAACATGATGAATGAACAATAGATATTAATGAACTAATATATCATGAAGACCTCTTTTATACTTTGATTCTTTGATTTCTCTATACTTCATGTAACGCGAGAGATAGAGAACAAAATTTTCATTGATTTTGACTCTAGTGCTTTTTTCATCTTTCACCAACTCTACCTCGCCCCTATCCCAAATTCAAAGCTAGATCGGTCATGACTCCAAACACAAATTATTATTATCATAATCTACTACAAATTGATGGATGGGATGGTTTCATTTTATGAATTCAATATTGATTCATTTGATTGATAAAACGAATTGGAATTAACAAGTTGATCAAAAAGATTATGAAATATTGTTATGTTGTTTAGACTCCAACAGTATAATATTTATTTAGTTTAATTTCAGCTTTCTCAAATTAAAGGTAAAGTAGTATTTAAAAAAGTTTTAAAAATAACATGTGTGTATCTATTAATTAGACATGTGTCAATAAAATTTCTCTTTACATACACATGATAACAAAATAGTTTACTACACCTCTTTTGGTTTGGTTTACGAAAAAGACGTGTAATAAATTTATAGTAAGTCAACAATTTACATTAAATTATGGTCCCAAAAATTAAACTCAGCTTTACAATTGGAGTACCCTTTTCCCTCCTTTCACCTTCTTTCTAGAATCCTTTCCAATAAAAGACATTTTTTATCAGTAAAAAAAGGATAAAGACAAATGTATGGAATGACAGAATCACCCACTTTGAACTCAATAAATTGGAATTGTTAAAGAAAATGAAAAGGGCAATTACAGTCAATTTAACAGAATTTGTGCCAAAAAGCTGTTCTGTTGGTTTCAAACCCCCATCAAAAACCTTGGCGGCTTTTGTATTAGACAATAGACATTGACTCTCTTCCAAATCCTGTGTTGTTTGTACATCTATAGCTTCCAAACTAGTCAATGTGATATTTATATTCTGGGTTTAGCTGGAAACATAGAAGAGCAACACCTGCTACTTCAATTTGGGTATTTGTCTCTTTCAATATCCCAGCTCTTTCCCATTGAAATATTCTTCTTTGGGTTCTTTCTCTTGATTCTGGTATTCGTACTTTGTTTCTTTGTTTCATGGTTCTGGTTCTTTGTATGCAGAATTTGACCTTTCAGATCTGGTAAGAGGTCAGTCAATGCTGTCTGGTTGCTGGAACTGAGGTATGTCATTTTGTGGGCAACAGAAAATGTTTTTGATCAGTGTAGAGAAGATAGAGTTTCGGTGTTTACATTCTTGGAAGTGTTGTTAAGATTTATCGCAGAACCCATGTTTCAAATCGTTTTCTGAATTATTTTGATTGTAAACTCTAAAGGAAAAAAAGATATGGTGCTTGTATAATTCATTTGTGCATGTTGTCTTTGATTTATGTCATATGGCTTTCTCATAGACTACAGTGTTAACTTTTTAGGCGCATGTAGAGGGGCTCAGGGTCAAGAAGATGGAGATATAAATTGGGGGTGTCAGTGTGTCACTCTGGAGAGTCTTCTGTGATAATGTTTTCAATTCTGAGATGGAAAGGCTCATGGTCTATGATAGCAACGATTGCTTCTATTGTGGGATTGATTTCACTTGCGTTGGCTTCAATAGTTCATCTGTTCTTCTTTCCCTTAGTTCCTTCTTTCAATTACTTTAGTCAAGCTCAGAACTCTTGTGTCCCAATCAATGGTTCCGCTGAAGCAATTACGGATCATATTAAGGGCATTGACTTAGAGTATCAATTTCCATCTGACTTGCACAAGGCAGTTGTTTATCGTGGAGCACCGTGGAAGGCAGAAATTGGCCGCTGGCTTGCTGGTTGTCTCTCAATTACAAATGAAGTCAACATTGTGGAGGTAATAAGAACGATCGTTTACATGATGTAACAAAGTTTTTGTCTTCTGAATTAGTGAAGTAGATTTGCTCTAATGGGGTTAACTCATGTACAGAAAGAATAAAGAAAATTACAAACATAGAGATGAGTACCGTACAAGTTTGAATCAAGAGGTGGGAACAGAAGTGGGGGTGAATGGGTGTATAATCGGTTAATCAAGAGGTGGGAACAGAAGTGGGGGTGAATGGGTGTATAATCGGTTAATCTGTGAATCGTCATTATTATTTAATATCTGTAAGCCCTTGGATGTGAGGTAATGAATATTCATGATAACTAATTGTTCTGTTGGCAGTTAATAGGTGGGAGTGGCTGCAAAAATGACTGCAGTGGTCAAGGTGTTTGTAATCGTGAATTGGGACAATGTCGGTGCTTCCATGGATACAGTGGTCAGTATAATTTTATCTTCTTTCTTACGGTGTAAATAAGTTAATACAAAACTTCAAATGATTAGGAGCAATAAGAAGTTGGCTTTGATGCTCAATTAGTCTTCTCTTGAAAAATAATAATTATTCCATGGATAGTTGGGTTTACAATCCTTAGTGTCGAACTAACTGAGTTTATACCAATGGTATCAGTTTCTGCTATGTACTTTTATAAATAGCCAACTAATAGCAGCTACTCGCCAATGTTCTGGCTTCTCCTGGGTTATATTTCATAACCATAGCAGGTAGCAAGCATGTGAGAAACTTGGTTTGCATAATGATATGATGACTACAGCAGTAGCAAGCAGTCTTATGTTGAGCAAATTGGTTTGCATGGTTTAGTATCTATTAGGAAAGTTTGATATCTTTCTTATGCTTTTCTGTCGTTAAATGTTCTGATACCTTTACTTAAGTTGTTTCTAATTTTTAAATTATTACTTTGACCCCCTCTATTGAGTGCTTAAAAGTATAGATTCTGTATTCTGGACAGTCCTGTTGTTTGGCTGGAGTTATTGGGTCTTAGCGTATCACAATGAAACCTTTTGTCATTATGAAAGGATATGGATTTTTGTCTTGTTTTTAAACATATGTCTGTTCTTTTATTCCAGAAAATCAAATAAATTAGCCATATTTTGATGAAACATGTTCTCTGTATGTAATGTGTTAACTTTACAGGGGAAGGATGCTCTGAGACACTGCAGCTAGAATGCAACTACCCTGGATCACCAGATCAACCATATGGGAGATGGGTTGTCTCAATTTGCTCGGCTCATTGTGACACAAAAAAGGCAATGTGCTTCTGTGGGGAAGGCACAAAATACCCAAATCGACCTGTGGCAGAGGCATGTGGCTTTCAAGTGAAGTAAGTTCATCAAATCCTAATTAGGGTTTCATCAGCAATAAATAAATTATAAAAGTGCTGCATCTCTAATACCTGTTTCAGGCCACCCTCCAAACCTGGCGCACCTAAGCTGACTGACTGGGAAAAAGCTGACCTGGATAATCTTCTTACAACAAATAGTAGCAAACCTGGATGGTGCAATGTTGATCCTGCAGAAGCATATGCTCTCAAGGTGCAATTTAAACAGGAATGTGATTGCAAATATGATTGTCTCTTGGGGCGGTTCTGTGAAGTGCCTGTGCTATGTACTTGCATTAATCAGTGCTCCGGCCATGGACATTGCCGTGGTGGATTTTGTCAGGTAATAGATGGTACCTTCATAGTTCATACATGTTTCCTTGTTTTTTGTGTTCCTCACTATCACTAATTCATAGTGAGGTTTTGCTATTTCATGAGAAAGATGCCATCAGAATATTAAACCATAAAAATTCTAAGTATCCAATGAAATATTTTTATTTTGGTATGGAGTAATGGGTGAACCACCTGCATCCCGCCTTATGTGGCAGCTGATGGAACACAAAGCCAACCTATCAGAACATTTCATTAAATGATGTGACATTGCCGCAGCTGCTACATAAATTGGGTTACATGTGGTACCCAAAAAGGTGGTTCACCTTGCATTATTCTTTGGTATAGGTATCTCAGAATTTTATTGTAGAGTTAAGAATTTTTTGGCTTTGGCTAATTATATGACATAAACCATCTCTTTTCCATAGGGGAAATTTTTTGAATAAAGTTATATCCTTTAATGCATCGATTTGTTCCTTCAACAAGACCCTTTTAGAGATATGAAAAATTTGATCAACCAGGTACTGTCATTACTTTTTTGTGTTATGCTAGTTTCTAGTTTGAGAAGTAAGTTCCTGTTTATATAATGGACATACCTTTATTGAAACCATATATCAATCTGTTTGTCTTTCTATCAAAGATTTATTTGATGGAAAATTTGGCGCTTTGTCCATACCAACTATCTGAACTGACTTTTATTTACAGTGTAACAATGGCTGGTATGGAATCGATTGCAGTATTCCATCTGTGGCATCTTCTGTTCGAGAGTGGCCTCAATGGCTCCGGCCAGCTCAGGTTAACATTCCCGATAATTCACATCTGACAGGAAAAGTTGTCAACCTCAATGCTGTGGTGAAAAAAAAGAGGCCCCTTATATATGTTTATGATTTACCCCCAGATTTCAACAGCCTACTTCTTGAGGTCAGGATTAGCTTCAGTTGGGATTATGTGACTAATTCTAAAAGAAAATGTCTTATTTTCTCACTTTATTGTTGTAGGGACGTCACTTTAAGTTCGAGTGTGTAAACAGAATATATGATGACCTAAATTCCACAGTGTGGACAGATATGCTTTATGGCTCCCAGGTATTATTTGAATCAAAACTGGAATATGTGTGATAAAAGAAATATCTGGTAGTGGTAGTCATCTTGTTAAACTGGAATATGCGTAGGATTATTTATCTGGCTTGTTGATTCTGTGCAGATGGCACTCTATGAAAGTATATTAGCTAGTCCATATCGTACATTAAATGGTGAAGAAGCAGATTTCTTCTTTGTTCCTGTTCTTGATTCATGCATTATAACTCGAGCTGATGATGCTCCTCACTTGAGTATGCAGGTATGCTTAGTGACTGTTAATATATGTGAGATATTGCAGTTGTACCTTTTTTTTTTTTTTTTTTTCTTAATTCACTGTCCTTTCCAATAGGCTCTGTTGAAGATGTATTTGGTGTTTGAAACTCATAGGAACATAAGGGCTTGAGGAGCTCTCTCACTCTGGAATATTACAAGAAGGCTTATGATCACATTGTTGAACAGTATCCATTCTGGAACCACTCGTCTGGAAGAGACCATATCTGGGTATGTAAATGAAAGAATTACTTAAAGGCCGGAGTGCCAAATATTGAATAAAATGAGAGTTTCATGTCTTTTCCTAGTTAGATCTCATTATCAAAGTATACCTGCTAATGATGTCCACCTCTTTATCTGAGGCAGTTTTTTTCATGGGATGAAGGTGCTTGCTATGCTCCAAAAGAAATATGGAATAGCATGATGTTGATTCACTGGGGTAATACTAACTCGAAACATAAGCACTCAACAACAGCCTATTGGGGTGACAACTGGAATGACATTTCTTCAGATAGGAGGGGCAACCATCCCTGCTTTGACCCAGAGAAAGATCTAGTGCTTCCTGCTTGGAAGAGTCCTGATGTCAACTCTTTGAGTTCAAAACTTTGGGCCAGGTAGACATTCGATTGAGAGCATTCAATAATATCCTTTTTGTTCTGTTTTGTAGTATTGTTACTTTATTCAATATGCCCTATCCAAAGAAGAAAATGTATTTGTTCATTATTTTCTTTTCAGGCCCCATGAGATGCGGAAAACCCTGTTCTACTTCAATGGAAATCTGGGACCAGCTTATCCAAATGGAAGACCTGAAAATACGTAAGTTAACCAAAGAGTCTCTGAATAATATTTTGTTGATGAAGAAAACAATACAAGCGAAAAACAAAAACCAAATTACAACGAAAAACACCTAGTACAACCTAAATTATGAAAATCAAAATTGAAAGCAGTAACTGAGGATAAAGGGAGTCTCTGAATAATTTTGTTGTGGATTTCATATTGATATTATTTAAATTACATTTTTGTGGCAAGAATGTACTGTGTACCATCCGTTCCTTCCTGTTTTCTGTAGTACGTTGGTAATTAAGGGATTTTAATCTGTGTCAGTTTAAAAAAAAAAATATATTCCAAACAGATTTATGAATCGCACAATATACATATAACCTGACAAATTGTTTATTTATTCATGAAGCTATAGTATGGGTATTAGACAAAAATTAGCAGAAGAATTTGGGTCAAGCCCTAACAAGGAAGGGAAACTTGGAAAACAACACGCAGAAGATGTGATTGTTACTCCACTACGGTCTGAAAATTATCATGAGGATATAGCCAGTTCTATTTTCTGCGGGGTATTTCCTGGAGATGGTTGGAGCGGTCGTATGGAAGACAGTATTTTGCAAGGGTGCATTCCTGTTGTGATTCAGGTAGTGTGATTCTATATCTTCTTTCTTCACTATCTTATTACTGTCTTGAAACATTTGTCATTAATTGCAAGATTCTGCCGATCAGTCACCATTCAAATCTTGTAATGAGATTGCGTAAGCAATATATATTTTTTTAAGTTCTCAAAGTTATTAAGGTAGTTGAGCTTCCCTCATTCCATTTCATTCAAATGGGATGCTTCCAAACCATGACAATTGAATAACTGCAAACTCTATTCATGTTTTCTCTACTCTTTTTTTTTTTTTTTTTTTGAAACGCATGTTTTCTCTACTTTGTTTCTCTAGGATGGGATTTTCTTGCCATATGAAAATGTTCTCAACTATGAGAGTTTTGCTGTTCGGATACGTGAAGATGAAATTTCAAACCTTATAAATATTCTTCGGGTAAGTTCTGTTTCATTTTCTTTTAACTGGTACATAAAAGCTTTCTGATTGGATTAACAGCGTTTAGTAGACTGATTTTTGGAATTGTAACTCCTGTAGGCATTTAATGAGACAGAAATAAAGTTCAGGCTAGCAAATGTGCAGCAAATCTGGCAAAGGTTTTTGTATCGTGATTCTATTTTGCTCGAAGCTGAGAGGCAAAAAACTAGTTTTGGCCGTATGGGTGATTGGGCAGTTCAGTTCTCACAATTGATTGAAGACGATGTCTTTCAGACATTCGTACAGGTAAGTATCTTCCTGTTACACAGATGTTTCATCTTCATTTATTTCCATTTCGTAATTCATCATTTGTTAAGCACTGCTGGTTTGGATAAAGAGTAATGCACGTTTGCATGCATGTGTATTTGTTGATCAACAGAATATTTTTTTTCATTACCAGAAAAAAAAATAATACAATGCTAGTGATATTGCAAGGTTGAACTTGTAAAGAAGGTCCGGCATGAATCGGTTACCATCTTTTGGTAAAAAAAAAAAAAAATACACAAATACATGTGTTTTGCTTATGAAAGAAACATGTAATTATCATAAGGCACATAGGAGGCTGGAGGAGATTAGGTTGTGTCATTATATTCTGGGCTTTAAGGTATCTGGAAAAAAAAAAAGAGAACAAAAATAACAAAATATTTTGGCAATAAGTTTTTCAAGTAAGCCTTGTTAATAAAGTTTAATTTAAAAGTAGGATATAAATATTGAAATATAATGTCTTTACCTGCTGTAATGTTAAATGATGCGACCAGATCGACATTGAGCGTATGAAAGTTCAGTGCAAATTCAAACTTTAAGAACAAGATTAGCATTATGTTATCATAATAAGAGTTAAACTAAGTGAGCATGAGATGTAAACCTGCTTATCACTTACTCTTTTTTCATCCACTTTATCAGGTTTTGCATTACAAGCTACATAATGACCCCTGGAGGCAACATGTTCGTGTAAAAAAGGAGTTCGGGTTACCTCAAGAGTGTTTGATCAAGAGGAAATAAACAAATGTGCTTTACTGCTAAACTAAGTTTGTATATAGCTGCATCACAAAGGCCACTAGGTAACAGAAAGCAAAGCTAATGAACAGTTGATGTTGAAGAGAGAACCTCGTCAGTCATCTCATTTCAGCATCCGGTCAGATAGGATTTTGAAAGCCATATATATGAAACTGAAAGTATACTACACCTCTGCCAAAGCCATATATATGAAAGTATACTACACCTCCCATTTTGTAAACCAAAGCTATGAACTTTAGGAATGGAATTTTTGTTCAAATGAAATGATGACCTCAGTTTATCAATTAATTTGATTATCTTGTTTTCCGGGTAGCAGTGAGTGTGACTTAGCTAGTTGACTCTTAACCTAATTCCCCACTCTCACTTACCACTTGGGTTTGTCTATTCCATTATTATGTATCAGACAGCTCTAGAGGCAAAGATAATCATTTGTGTAGGTCATAGGTCTTATCCTGGGTATTTGATAGCACCAAATATTGGCCATGAAAATTGCATGAAAGGTGTTCTATTAATTAATAACAGGGTCTTTCCAGTTTAATCGTTTATTCCAAAAGGTTTCCTAGAGTACAGTTGGTTCTTCATTAATTTGCAAAGGTTTTGTGTTGAGTCTGAAAAATATGGAAGGCATAATGGATCATTTGGTGCATGAGAGGAGCAAGGCACAGTCCAATGTTGAGGAGATGAAGGTCATCTGGGCAGGTTCTCACCACGCCTTCCAAGTCTCTGATCAGATCGCTTGACTCGTTGCTAGCGATCCAGGCTTTAGAAAGTACAACAGAGCTGTGCTAAGCAGGAAGGAGTTGTTTAAAAGTACGAGCTCTGAGAAAAGCAGCTTATGTGTGGAAAAGGATCCATGAGCTTGGACTTTATGAAGAAGAGGCATCATGGTTGAGGTTCTATGTTGATGAATTTACTTATGCTTATGTTCATTGGGGAATGTTTGCGCCTGCTATTAAAGGGTCTGCTACTGAGGATCAGCAACAACAGTGGTTACCTTTGGCAAACAAGATGCAAATAATTGGTACTTATGCACAAACTGAACTTGGTCATGGCTCCAACATTCAAGGCCTTGAGACAACCGTGACTTTTGATCCGGAGACAGATGAGTTCACCATCCATAGTCCTACCCTGACCTCAAGCAAATGGTGGCCTGGTGGATTGGGAAAGGTTGCTACACATGCTGTTGTTTATGCTCTGCTTATTACTAATAACCAAGATTATGGAGTACATGGTTTCCTAGTCCAAATTCGGAGCCTAGATGACCACTTTCCTCTTCCAGGTGTAACAGTTGGTGATATTGGGATGAAATTTGGAAGTGGAGCATTCGATTCCATGGACAATGGTGTCCTTATATTCGATCAAGTGCGCATTCCAAGGAATCAAATGCTGATGAGGTTCTCAAGGGTCACAAGACAAGGAAAGCATATAGAATCCAACGTTCTGAAGCAGCTGCTTTATGGAGCTATGGTTTGTGTCAGACAAATCATTGTAGCTGATACTTCCATTGCCTTGTCAAGACTCAAAAGCAGGTACACATTGCTACCCGGTACAGTGCTGTTCGTCGACAATTTCGTTCTCCACAAAATCAAGATAGTGTTGAGACACAGGTCATTGAATACAAGACTCAGCAAAGTACTCTTCCCTTTGCTGGCTTCTACCTATGCTTTCAGATTTGTCGGCGAGTGGTTGAAATGCCTATACACAGAATGACAGAATTGATCCAAAAGTTGGAAGCTAACAATTTCTCTATGCTGCCGAAGGCGCATGCCTGCACTGCTGGTTTGAAGGCCTTGACTACTTCCGCTGCTGTTGACAACGTAGAAGAATGTCGGAAACTATGTGGTGGCCATGGTTACTTGTCTAGCTGTGGACTTACTGAGCTATATCACTTACATGCTTCTTTTTTCTCTGCTTGTATTTATGAAGGAGATAACATTGTTCTACTTAAGTACTTATACATGTTTCAAGATTTCTCATGAAGACCATTTCTCAGTTGCAGACTGGGGAAAAGCCTAATGGAACCACAACTTATATGGGTCATGCGGAGCACTTTATCCGATGTCACTGTAAGGTTCAAAAAGCTGAGGATTGGTTCCATCCCACTGTAATACTTGAGGCATTTGAAGCAAGGGCTATTAGATTGTCGGTTGCTTGTGCCGAAAATCTCACCAAGTTTACCAGTCCAACTTTTCTGAACTCTCACCAGATTTAGTTCAAGCTGCAGTTGCTCATTGGCAATTAATTGTGGTCTCCAAGTTCCTTGAGAAGTTGCAGCAAAACATTGAAGGAAATGGAGTGAAACAAGTTAATTGGAGACCCTCTTCAACATATACTGTTTGAATCTTATTCAGAAAAATTTGGGTGATTTTCTGTCAACTAGAAGCATCAGTCCCAAGCAAGCTTCACTTGCCAGTGATCAAGTTAGGAATCTGTATTCCAAGCTTCGTCCCAATGTTATAGTCCTTGTTGATGCATATAATTACACACATCATTTCCTTGGCTCGATTCTTGGGTGCTATGATGGTAATGTGTATCCCAAGCTCTATGAGGAAGGCATGGAAAGATCCACTCAATGACTTTGTTCAGTGTGTTGTACATGATGGCTATCATGAATACATCCAACCTCTGCTGAAGCAACAACTCCGGAGTGCAAGGCTTTGAAGATATCAATATCAATGACCTCAAGAGCAGCAAATCCTCTTTCAATTTTCTGTTGTAGCTCGTTTTACTAAAGTTGTGTACCATAGTGCTTAGAATTTTTGTGTGTCGTCTGACCGCAAACTCTAGAGATGGGCCAAACTTTGTATTCCAAGTTTTCAACTATAAAGTAAATAGCCAACAAAAACAAAAGACGCAAGGTATGGCATATGCTAGAGAATTGTATAAAAAAGAAGAAGAGAGAAATCTTATACACACCCCTAATGAGAGAGAGAGAGAGAGAGTTTCATATCTGAGAGGAGAGAGGTGGCTGTTTGATATGAATTAAGGGCATACTTGTTTTTTATAAGAATAATTTAAATGAGTTAAAGGAAAAGATTTTTATTGGATAGTGCTTTAACATCCATGTTTTTGTGCAAATGAGCATTTTCTCTTTACTTAACTAATACACATCCCTTACTCAATACACTACCTATTTAATTTCTCATTCTATTATTTATTTTACTAAATGCACGACCCAAAGTCCCCAAAATACCCTTAATGTAAAAATTCATAAATATAATATCATTTTTTTTTGAGAAAAAATGAATTGTATTCATATGAAGAGTAGATTACAGTTTACAGCATATGATATGAATTGCATGACATAAGTATGGGAGAGCCAATAATGACAATCCAAAACCGAAGATGAAAACCAAGAAACAAAAGCGCACATAGGCTACCTGTAGCCTTGTTGATGCAATTCACATGTGGCTTGACTTTGGCATGTTCAAGCTATACAACCTTCTGATTTCTATAAGATTTTTCTCCTTGCTTGGCTTTAGTCGGTCATTTTGGAAATATTGCTTGAATACTTCATGAAGATAGCTAGGAAGTTTTGCTCACACCTTGTAAGATTTAGGAACGATTGTTTCTTCGGCTTTACTTTTGCTTGGCTCCAATTGCTTGTTTAGGCATAATGAATACTGATGGTGATTTAGGCTTGTGTGGGGATCTGGGTAAATAAGAAAAGGTAAAAGCTGGGGTTTTGAGGCATAGATTCATTAGAAATGGTTTAGGGTATTGAAGGGATCTTATTATCAGGGGTAAGCTAGTAATTATAAGGAGATGGTTGACGTTGGAATTTGCAGTCATAAGGGAAGGCTTGCATGTGTTTGGTTCATGATAGAATAAGGAGAAATGTGAATTTCACTTGACTGGATAGGTTTTGTAGTTTGTTTGTTTGAAAAATGGACTAGGACAATGTTTTGTAGGCATGGAAAAATATGTATGAGAAACCATATTTGGTAGTTAATGATTGATAATGCCTGTTGATGTCATCAATTTGCTTGATTTCTCTTTATAACTCAAAATAGAGTAGGCATCCCTGAAGTGCATGATCGCCTCAATGATTAGCATGTTGGCATGTCGGCATGTCGGCATGTCCTGCATTTGAGTTCTTGAAGTCTATTGTCGTGTTTGCAATCCTTCATACAAGTCTCTTTGTGTAGTCCTCCTTTTTTCTGGTGATCTCAAATTTCTCAAATTGAACCATGCCTATGCTTGGTTATCGAATGGTAGACTATCTTCCAATGTGCAATCAGTGTTGTTGTTTGCTGAATGCAAACTTGAGCTTGGAAACAAATAAAACACTATGATAACATGTGCTACAGCTTTCGGTCTTCTTAGATTTTGATTGTCTTCTCGAATCAGCACAGCAGACGATTGTTTTTGTGCGCGTATGGATTTACAAGCATATATTTGCGGTAGAGTAGTTGCATGTGGTATATAAAGCTTTCTTGCATTTTCCTTACTTCGTTTGATTTCGCGTTTAAATGAATATGCATATTGCAATTGCTTGGTGTTAAGTGAGATTTAGCTTGTGGCAACCTTGCATAGGCATGCGTTAGGCATATGTTTTGATTGCTTTGGCTTGTGGTTGCCTTTGGTATTTGAATGACCATGAAAGAGCATGGATATGCATCGAAAAATATTTGCATTAGAGATGAGCTTGGTGTGGCTTTCTCAAGGCTTTTAGAATGGATACATGACTTTCAAAAGAGGAGCTTGGCATATGCATGTTGTATTAGGCTCATGTATGCTCCATGTTGGCTTTTAGAATGACCCTTGATATGCTTTTTGAATGTATAGACTCATATGCATGTTGATGTTGTTTATATGCTTGGAGTAATCCTCCTAGTCATGAATCCGCTTGGCATGGGATTAAGCTTGATGCGATTATAAGATTGAAGTATGCATTAGCTTGTTATATTTAGATATACTTGGTATGAATTTATATGGCATGTTCATCTTAAGCGTATTAGGAATTAGGAAAGAGCATGTAGCTTGATTTATTGAACAAGTGCATACACAAGCTTGGCAATGGTAGTTTGATGTAAGTTTACATAAGGAACTTGTAGTGTAGCATGAAACTAGTAGTGTCCTGTAGCATTATGAAGTTTAGACATGAATATATGGGAGGTTAATCTTATGAAGCATTGTTCTGAAGATAAAGGTGTATGTTGACCACTGCAGTAGACATGGTTGATCAACTTCAGGGTTTGAGTTGATAGGGTTTGCTACTGGAAATATGGCGGGCATATGATTGAAGTTGTGGATATTAGATTTTTTGCTTGAGATTGTGACTTCACCATGGTAGAGAATACAAATTGCTAAAGATGAAAAATGAAATGCACAAACCAGACTATTGTTGTTACAGTATTTGGGCTTCAACTTGCTGCAGGGGTAAAATTTTGGTAGAGTACTGATTATTTTGGTTTGAGGAAGACTTGTAATATTGACATTGGTTTGACATTGGGCTTGGAATAACGGTGTGTTTGGTCAAACATAGGATAGAATGCTGTGATTAATGTCAGTGAGATTCAGGTTCTGCAGAAGAATAGTGACTGCATTGAGTGTCTATAACCTGAGATTTTCTAGTGTGGTCACTACAAAAAAAATTCGGTTAGCCACGGCAAAAAGCCGTCGCCAAAAACCACTTTGCCGTTGCGAAAGAGCAACGGCGACGGCTTCGCGATGGCATTTTTTCCGTCGCCGTTGAGAGCGTGGCCGTTGCTTTTGGCTATGGCAACGAGCCGTCGCCAACTCTTTTGCGACGGCAGACAGCGACTGCAAAAGCCGTCGCATATTTAGCAACGGCAAGTGGCGACTGCTTCCACCGTCGCAAATCACCCATTAGCGACGGCAAACTTGCCGTGGCAAATTCTATTTATGAATTAAAAAAAAAATCTGGCAAGCATATTAGCTTGCCAGATTTTTATTTTAATTTTATTTTGGACAAAAGCTGTGCAAAAAGAAATTAAACATGCTGAAAAGAATTGTTACATTCAATTAGAGTCCTCAAACATCAATCTTACATCATAAGAACTATCAATATAAGTTATCTATCTCTCAAAAAAATATATGTCTCTCCTCCAAGCTAGCAAGTGCCCAGCCAAGTGATAACATTTCTTTCTGCAACAACATTTCCATTGTGCAATTTGCTTGTAAGATAAGCATGTCATGTTAGAACTTTTGTAAGTTGTCTTCTCTTTATTGCACGGAAAGTGGTATCTGCCACAACCACAAAACTTGTATTTTCAAATGGTACAATAGGTATTGGAATCTGCCATAATTTACACTTTAACAATAACTCAAAAAGTAAAGTTGATAGCTTAGAAGTTCTTGATAAACTAGATGCTTAGATAAAAAGTTGATAACTTAAGAGGCAATATCAAACAAAATGCAACACAGGAAGCAACGTATGGACGAAACTGTTGTTTTATATCATACTAATTATAGGCACATTGAACAGTATATACACAGCTGGATAAGACCAAGTAATGTAAAGTGGCATGCTCACAATATACAAAGGCATGCAACAAAATAAATGGTTGTATGAACCTTAAACAAACTTAAGAGCAAGAGCCATGATTAAACCAACAACATTCAATTTGTCATGCACTAGTGACGTAACAACTTTATAATACACTAATAACAATGCAAGTATATATAATATAGATGTTGTATATACAAAGAGACTTACAATGCGTTGCCCAGAAATAATTCTAGAAACATGGCTTAGTTTAAGGTGTTTCTCCTCCTTCCCTGAGAACCATATCAGAACGGATATCATCTTGAGGGTAAGAATCCAATAACAATCAATATCTATTAGCAAAACAAATTTGTTGGAAGCTTAGCTGCATTGAAATGGAACTACTGTTGTGAAAATCGCAGAAATGACTACCACCGCCATGCTTTATGAATTCTCATTATACATATATGAGTATGTGTGTTGCTGAGTTATAATGGTCTAAATAGGTGGTTCTGATGTATATGCTAGTTACAGGTATAGTCGTATAGTCATTTCAAGGCTTTACTCCATACTCATTATCTGTATTATAATCCAGTCTTCTAAAATAAAAATAAAAGAATCTTATAATAAGAAAAATGAAGAAGGCAGACAGCCAGACACAAAGTGTGCTTCCTATGAAAGAACAAAAGAAGGCAGACACAGAGACGATATTGCAATACTATAACCAGATATTTAGGAGTAAACTTACATTAGAAAGGCGGAAGGGGCAGAATTTGGGCTTTCCCCTTCTTCCGTACTTGAGCAAGTATGCTCCTTTCTTCAAAGCAGTAACAGCCTGTTGTTAAGATCAACCAAGAATCCAACATAAGCACTTTCAATTACATAAGCAGTAACAGCCTGTTGTTGAGCAAGTATGCTCCTTTCTTGCCAGGGATTGTTAGGAGAATGAATTGAGATACCATATTCCCCTAATTATGTATATTCTATTTTTCCACAAGTATACCACATATATTGAGAATATCCGTTGTCACTAATAAAATAGGATCAGCATATATAGAAACAAGCACAGCAAAAAAAGAAAATAACTAGCAACTTAGCTTGTTGATCAATGTAACTGTAACCATCAATGTAACTAAGAGCAGCTAATTCAACAACTAAGACTCGAAACAATTCCGCAAACCAGCGAAATGCAAATAATAACAAACCAAGTATGATCATTGTTAATCATCACTAAAATACTTTACACCAAACAATACTACTGAATCTAACACTTGCAGCTAATATCTAACATCTTCCAATAATCAAAGCCAAGCAATCCAACACTTGCAACTAAACAACAGCTTAATCAAAATTAACCGGAGCTAAATAAGAGTATAATAGTACCTGCTCAATGTCTCTTTCAACCGAAAAGGTCCTACTAAGATCAAAAGCTATCCTATCCGTTCGCGACATCACAAAACCCTAATTCCTAAAACCAAACAGACCAAAGGATGGCAGCTGGATGAGCATTAACCTTGTAGTATAGATTTGCGTCAACCTCATTAAGAAGGTGGCCAATAGATGAGCATGCTTCAATAGAAGATTTGTATTTGTAATCAAGGTCAGCTCCTAGGTTCTTCAGAGTAACTTCTTTAGCAACTTGAAGATCATTGCCTAACTCATTGAAAGTAATTCCAGTGGCTTCTTTGACAAGATTGTGCATGGTTTCCCTCCTCCATGGTCACTCAAGATGTATCTCCACCCCCTGCATATAAGGATATATACCAGCTATATAGAGATCTGATTCCACAATTATGCCAAGAAAATTCTGTCACAAGTTTCTTGAAGGACATTCACCTGGTAATCAAGAGTAAGCTTCCTGTGACCTGCAAGTGCACACCGTGTAACAATTTCCTCTGTCATGTTCATCATGCTTTCATAGTCTGAATATGCTTCATACATCTAAGATCAAACTAATACCAATACCAATCAGAGGTTCGCATGATAAATTAGGAAAGTTAAATATCTAATAATATGAAACAAGTAGCTAATCGCGTAAAATACATAAACATTAACCACATAACCAAACGAAATAAGAAGAAAATTGAATTACCTCTATAGTGGTAAATTCAAGATTATGACGAGTTGAAATGCCTTCATTCCTGAATATTCGTCCAATCTCATACACCTTCTCAAACCCCCCAACCTATCATCCGTAGACAGAACTGTTTAATAGATAACTCGCATGCTATCGAACCAGTGATCGTTCACATGTATACATGCAACACCAGTCTAGTTGGATTATATAGGGAAGTCGCCGGATCTGCAGGCCATGCCGGATTAGTACTTCGCAAAACCCAAAACGGGAAAAAGAAGAATTAGGTACCAAAGCTGCGAATTGAAGCTCAATGAAGCTCGAAATTGAAGAAGGAGAGAATATATTACCTTGAAAAAGCAAAGGCTTGGCCAGAGAGGGATGAATCACGTCGGAATTGGAATTGGGGATTTTAGGGTTTAGATTCCGATCTACCAAATGGGTGGATGCATATTGAAATGGAAGGTAGGAGGAGGAAGAGGGTGGAGAGGGGATTCAGTTGTGGTCTTCGTTTAGCCTGCGGCTGTTCGAAGGATGGCAGCTGGGCAGCTCGGTCTCAGACCCTCTCTCTTCTCTATCGACAAAATGAGGGATAGAGATTAGGTTTTTCACTTCTATACTCAGGGAAGATATAAAATCCACGGCTGAGATTAAAGGGTGGGACAAAATCAAAAGTGGTGATTTCAAAGTGTACCACGGCTTCCTGACGCGGTCGCAAAATTTACATTTTTTTTGCCACGGCTTCACATTCCCGTCACAAAATTTTCATTTTTTTACCACGGCATGAAGTTGCCGTCGCAAAATAGTTTTAATTTAGCGACGGAAACGTTGTCGTCGCAGCGCCGTCGCGAAACTTGGACCAATGGCGACGGCAAATTTGCGCCGTGGCAATTTGGGGTGGCTAACTGAATTCTATTTTGTAGTGGGTAATGAAAATGTGAGGAATTATTGGAGTTGCGGGGAGAAATAAACAATTCAAAATACAAATCATAGTACATTAAGATTAGCATTGGTTCTTTAGCTTGGGGAAAGATGAGATTTTCTAGTGTGGTAATGAAAATGTGAGGAATGATTGGAGTTGTGGGGAGAAATAAACAATTCAAAATACAAATCATAGTACATTAAGATTAGCATTGGTTCTTTAGCTTGGGGAAATATGAGATTTTCTAGTGTGGTAATGAAAATGTGAGGAATGATTGGAGTTGCGGGGAGAAATAAACAATTCAAAATACAAATCATAGTATATTAAGATTAGCATTGGTTCTTTAGCTTAGGGAAAGATTTGTGACAAAAATGTCACAATGATATTAGGACCACTTGGAAATAGCAGGGGACATTGATTGAAAAGTGCATGATTTTGACTGGCACAGAAGCTTAAAGAGATACCTGCTTGTAGAAAGCATGACACTAAGGAGTGGTACTGATTTTAGGGTGTTGGTCTTAAAGGTATATGCTTGAATTATAGGAATAGAATGATCTCATAAACGAGTTGGAGACTAACCCTTTAACAATGACTTTGAACGAGATTGTCATCGCTTAGCCCCCAAGTGTCTTATAATATCATTTTGAGAGACTAGTGATGGAGACTGCTTCTTGCATGAAATTGGCTTGATTAGGTGTTGCTTGTTGCCTGATTGAGTTTAGATTGCTTAAATGATTTAGCTTGTTACTTGCTTGAGTATTGTTTGTTGCTTGAATAAGTATTGTTTGCATATCGTAATGGTTTTGCTTGACCGAGTATTGTTTTATGACTAATGACATGTGCTTCTTGTGCCTGCTTGCATGATGACTTTGTAGGGCAACTTAACCACAGTTGCGCAAGGAGAGGGTAGCTGCGGTGAAAGCTTGATATGTAATTGGTTTCGGTTTTTGGTCCTTTGCATAATATACAAGGATTTTGGCATATGCTTCTTGTGCGTGCTTGCATGATGACTTTGCAGGGCAACTTAACCATAGTTGTGCAAGGAGAGGGTAGCTGCGGTGAAAGCTAGATATGTAATTGGTTTCAGTTTTTGGTCCTTTTGCATATATACAAGGATTTTGGCATGTGCTTGTGGTATATCTCTCTTTTTGTATGTAGAGACTGATTTGTTTACTTGTAGGATGAAGGCATTATAGTTGCAGAGTATGTGCCTCTGGTTTGTTGCATGTCTTCATTTTGTTTTGACACTCCTTGTGTTTGAATTTAGGTATTAGTGTGGATGTTTTAGCAAAAGAATTGTGCAGTGTAGGCATATTGTAATAATGAGGAAGTAGCAACATTGCTTCATTTTGTAATAATGTAGTGTATCTAGCCCCCATGATTATGTGAATTATGGAGTGACATACCTATAGTTCACATAATCAATGTTTGAAGTTGTTTGCTTTGCATGTTGTTTACGCTTCTTACTACGATCTTCTAAATATATCATTCTTCTTTGTGTAGGCTGGATCAGTTTTCGAGAATCATGTTCCTAAGGCAGCAAGTGGTGGTAGTAGTGTCAATATCTCAGCCTTACTCCATGGAGAGGCTCCTTCTTGTGACATTCATTTCCAACTCGGGTGTACATAAGAGTGATCTTACAAATGTGGTTTAGAAATTCCATCACTTGTTTTAAAGTGGATTGCTCTGAGTGTTGTTGTTGAGGATGTTGCGTGTATTTTGAGTGACACACATTCTTCGATTGAAGATGGGATGGTTCCTTCAGAGTTTTTGATCCGTCTTGCATAGTTTGTTGAAGAGTGTGGTGGGGCAGCTTCTTTGCAAAGAAAAAGGTATGCTTGAGCAAAGTGATTAAGGAGCTTGGTCTTGTGTTGCATAATGTGGAGCTTGTAGAAGTCAAGATTGAGGGGACCTTTCTAATAAGTAGGGATGCATGTCGAGACATCATGAATTGAGAACTTGGTGTGAGTTTCAAGTTGGATCATCCATTGAAGCTGCAAGGATTTTTTTATTATATGTGCATGCTCGCTAGTTCGGAAAACTGATGCAGGGAGGTGCACCAAGAAGATTTGTTCTTCAGTCTTAAAGAGAGCTTTCATGCCTTGAACCACAATGACAAGAAGACTTGTGCACTAGGAGTTAATGATGGTATTAGCTTGGATATCATGTTTTGTATAATAGAAGCTTGTAATATGGAATCTTGGTTTTAAATCAACTCCTTTAGTTGACAATTTGGACTTTAGCAGTAGATGCATGGCCTGCTTGTAATAGAAATCTTGATTTGATTTCAGCCAAAATCGGCTATTAAAACTGTTTCCTGTAGTGAAAACTTAAAGCATCTGAGAAAGGCTTGAAATAGTAGACTAGATTTGATGTTTTATTTTTTGGTGAGAAGACTAGATTTGATGTTAGGCTTATGAATTTTGAGCTTCAAACAATTTGACTACTGAATTTGGTTGTTGTAGTGAGAACTTAGCTTTGCTCTAATGGATGATGTATGGGTTTGAGTTTTGGGCACATGCTTTCTTTAGGTACACAAATGAGGTCTTGGTTGTTGTATTAGGAGCAATTTGGATGTGGCATAGTGTCAAATGGTTTAAAGAGGTCTGCAAGGATTTTTTGTAATGGTTTTGGCATGATTTTGGAATGCTAGTAACAAAGTAGGCTTTGGCTGTGAGTGCTATTAAGCGGGTTATTTTATATAAGGTGATCATATAGATAGGGAAAAGGGTAAACAACAATTTTTTCAGCCCCCAAGTGTTTGCTTCAGTTGACACATAGGTGTAAAATATTACACAATGTCTTGCACCACAAAATGTGCAACTTAGCTCTAAGCGTGTTTGCAGGGCATAAGTTGTTATAGGCAGGGCATTTTCCAGCAGTAGCATTACAAATGTTTTGAGTATCAAGCACAAGTAATCATCCAAGGGAGACAATGTTTGCTTGTATGCCTTGAGCATAATAGATCCAAGAAGATCACATTCTTAATCGCATGTAGCCTGAGTGCTAAGCGTGTTTGCATCTTCTTCAATTTTTTTAGATACCATCTATTGCAGTGCAATGCTACCACTTTACTACAATTGAGGACATGGCTAAGAGGATAAAAACTTAGCTAGGGATTGAGAGTTTAAGATTTGAGAAAAGTTTAAAACAAAGGTTTCTGGTATGAAATATTCTTGACTACTGCAGTAAAAATATTAACAACTGCAGTGAAGATTCATGAATGGCAGGAAAGGCTATAACTTGGAACAAAGACTTTTCAACAAGAACTATCTTATTCAAGGCATATTTGGTTTTAGCATCAAGCATGTTATAGCCAGTGAGATACTAAGGACGAACTTAGGGTGGAGGCATAAAAGTTGGGAATCAACAGCAAAAAACACACTTTGAAGGCTATAACATGTTAGAGGTAAACTCATATTATAGTCAATTAAGAAGATTTCAGTTATTGATGTGAAGGCTTGGGCTTTGGCAAAGAATCCTACAACTTAGAAAAGAGACATGAAACAAGAATCACCAACATCTTGTGATCTAGTTTTATTTGGCTATGTCAAGCGTGCTGTAGATTAAGCCTTAGCACATAAGGCTATAACTTGTTAATATGGGAGCCCACAACTGCTTGCATTCAACAATAGATGTGAAAAAAAAAAACAATCATGCCTGAAGTAAAAAACAATAGGATGAACTAACTATCTGAACCACAACCTAGTCCCCAGCAGAGTCGCCAAAATGTGAGAGTCTTTTTTGAATTAAATTGCGACTATGCCAAGATTGACCCAATAATCCGATTAAAAAGAAATCTTGTATGTGATTCAAACAACAAATGGGCTTGACAGCATGAAGCGTGGTGTGGGAGCTAGAAAAGCATTGCGGTGAGAGAATTGGGGGTTTCTGGGTAAGGATATATGTGAGAAGCGGAGGTTGAAGGTGGTTGTTTTGGGAAGAAGATGGTTAGCTGGGTAAGGAGCTTGAAGGCATGAAGGCTTGAATGCCTAGGATTTGAAGGTTGTTTGTAGGCGTTTTATGGGTTTTGCTTCCTCCCTTTTTCTACTGCAGGGACTCACCTTTTATAGGCTCAATGGATAAAATTTTGATGATCTAAAGTATATCATTATCCGGGTAAAATACTCCCTCTTCAATCCACGTGATTTTGCCCTAAAACCAGGAAAAGAAAAGCTTACTTCGAGGTGGTGGCTCTCAAAAGAAAAGGGTTGTTGCAGTGACAACGATCATGACAACACAAAACAAGGAGATGTAGACAAGAGAGATTGGGAAGTGTGATCATCGTTTGAGGGAAAGAAGGAAGCTTTTTGTCACACCCTGTTCCGCTTTGTAACACTCGTTCACGCCTCGGAATTGGCGTTCGGTGCTTAAAACCCGCCGACGTCGGGACCGGGGTACACTTTTGATTGGTCTCATGGCTTCTTCTACAGAATGAGACTATTATTCAGAGAGGAGTTGTTTTGGACTGTATTCATGTGTTGCGGGGAAAGAGAAAGTTAGGTATTTTGTTGGTGCAGGGAAAATAGATCAGGCGTAGAAGCAGAAAATAGATGTGTTGTTGTAGAAAAAATAGCTGGGGGTCTCTATGTGGGTTTTACGCTTTTGGCCTTTTGGGTTTGAAAGGATGGTAACCTAATCTCAAATTCTCATGCATGTTCACCATTTCATTTGTTGATCTAAGTCGTTGGGTTTAGATTTTGGGCCCAAGACTGAAATCACCAATGACATTAAACTGACAAATGAGCATTATGTGTTTCTGTAACCTTTCACATCACACCCACTTCTACAAGCCCCAATGATGTGTGGATGTGGTTTGAGTCCACATCAATGGGCATATTTGCTTGGCGTGTTAAAATCCTAAGATTATAGGAATTTGCATGAATTGCATAACAAATTGTCGCGTAGCAAAGTGCATGATTTCTCGGGTATCAACAATTTGACATCAGGATATGTTACATATCTACGTGATTTTTTCATTATGTCACCGTTGTGACAAAACAAATAGAGTCATCATTAGAACAATATTTTTTTTCAATTGGTGTTTGTTAGAATACATCTACTTTGTAGAAATTATCGATATTATTTTGGGACTTTTATTTATAATTAAAAACTAAAATTACATCTTGTATTTGATTGTTTTATGAAGAAGTTTTGACAGCACCGGTACCCCAACTTTTGTGGCACGGTCAAAGTGGTACCCAGACTTTAAAAACTATCGATGTGATACTCAAACTTTATTTTTGTTATCAAGGAAAGGCCTGAGGCCAATTTCCGTGACGGTGCCGTTTGTTTGGTGACGTGGCCAGTATCAAGTCCAAAAAAAAGGGCAAAAATGACATTTTACCCAAATGACACCCTAATCCATTCAAAACTCGACTTCTTCCCCCTCCCCCTTTCATTTCCATCTCTTCTCTCTGCAACCCCTTTTTTCTCGAAAACCCTAAATTGCAGAGGAGACCGACGCAGCCGAAGCTCTCTAGCTAAAGGTAAGCCACCACAGCCCCATATCTCTCTCTGGGTTTCATCTTTCCGGTTTGATTTGGTTGATTACTGTGTTGAATCAACCAATCAAAGCCGTAATCAACCAAGTCGTCTCTTCCAAGTCCAGTAGGCCCTCGAAGCCGTCCGCAAGGGTAACGTCGCCGTCGGCGTCCGCGGCATGGAATCGGCGCCGGACGAGTTCATCGGCGACGGCTTGGGCTCGAGGAAGCCTCGGCTTTTCATCAGGGAAATGGTCATGAGGAACTTCAAGTCTTACGCCGGTGAACAACGCGTTGGTCCTTTCCATAAGGTTAGGGTTGGTTTTGTTAGACGACTTTGATGCGTTTCTGTTGGTTTATTTACTTGTGTTTTGGCTATGGATTTAGAGCTTTTCGGCAGTTGTTGGACCTAATGGGAGTGGGAAGAGCAATGTCATTGATGCAATGCTGTTTGTATTCGGAAAGCGAGCTAAGCAGGTATACCGATTAAGCAGATTTTTGATTCATTTTGATGTTCCTAATTTGTGCATTGTGATTCTGTAGATGCGACTTAACAGAGTTTCGGAGCTCATTCATAACTCCACCGATGGCCAGAATATGGATTGATTTGGTAATCATCAACATTTTGCTTCTTTTTCTGATTGGGATTTTAAGAAAATAAAACAAGAATGAATTGTCAGCCTTTACTGAAGATAAATTTGAGGATTTTTGGTTGCAATTGTTACAGGACGATGGGACGTTTGAAGCTGTTCCAAGAAGTGACTTTGTAATCACTAGGGTAGCGTATCGAGATAACTCCTCAAAGTATTACATCAATGATCGTTCAAGCAACTTTACTGAAGTTACCAGGAAGTGACGAAACTAAAAGGGAAACGAGTTGACCTGGACAACAATCGCTTCTTGATTCTTCAGGTTTGATATTTAAGATGCACTTCATTAAGTTTGCTTCAGATTGTCTCGTCATATTAACAATGTTCTTCTGGTTACTCATCAGGGTCAAGTGGAGCAGATTTCACTCATGAAGCCAAAAGCTCAGGGATCTCAGGATGAAGGTTTCTTTGAGTACCTTGAGGACATTATCGGGACCAGAAAATATATCGAAAAAATTGATGAGTCTTATAAAAAGTATGCTCCTAGTTCATAGAAAATCTTACATTTTATTTCTGCCAATCTACACCATTTTCTGCTTTCAACCATGCATCTTTGCTAGTTTCCCATCTAACAGGAGCCTTAAATTTGCCTTAAATTTGGTAAAGCCTTAAATTTGCAAAAAGTGATCTATTAATCTGTTTGAGTACCAAATTGTATAAGCTTTAGAGTCCTGTCTGACTTATTTGACTCTCATTATCTATGGATGTGTGTGTATGTACTTGACCGATGATGCAAAGAAAACAGAACACTTGCTTTATAGATGAATCATTCTTTATAGATGAATCATATCAACGTGAAGGTGTGAAGGTGTTTTTCATAAAGTATAGATGATTCTTTATGACTTTATTATTTCAATGTATTTATGCTTCTAGTTATGGAGGATCATCTTGGTAGGAAGTAAAGCATTAGGATTGGGTTTTTCTTTGTTGTTACCTATTGGGAATCATCTTTAAAAGGTTCTTATACATGTAATTTGTTTCTCAAATTGAAGTTAGAGATCAAGATTTTGGTATGCTTAAAGTTGGTTGAACATTAGAAGTGTAGAACTATATTTACTTGTTATCTTCTGTTAACTGTCGTTGTGGTAATCTAATTGATCATTGCTTTAGAATGTCTTTCTGTTTTGTTTGAATGCTTTATTGCTTTAAGCTACTTCACAACACAATGTAGTGTTTGCATCTTTTTACTATCCTTTCATTGGCATTTTGGAAGTACTTTGGTTTTAGGGGTATTGCTGAAATGCTTTGTTAACTGTTGGAAATAATGTTGTTGTTGAATTGTGTTGGAAATGTCTTGTTGAATTGTGAAGTCAAATGTGGTTGTTGAATTGTGTTGGAAATATCTTGTTTGTGTTCCACAGGTCCAAAGGGCATCAGCCCCACCCAAGGAATCAAGACCTAACAAGGACCACCCAAGGAATCAATGAAGTTGGCAATGGAGGGTAGTTCTGCAGTAAATGGTAGTGCATCGGCCTCAACACAGCCTTCTACTCAAAGCAGCCAAAATCATGCAGCAGGGGGGTGCTCAAAAGTGAATGTGTTGGCTTTTAAATTAGAGAAACATAATGTGTACTTCATCATAGTTTGGAATTATTTTTTTACAAACAATGTGGTTCCTTGAGTTTTTGGAAACCAATTAAGCTTGAATTATGATGCATAGTATGTTTCTTATGTTGATGTTGGTTTTAATTCAATGATATTGGCAGCCTTTTTTTGTTTTATGTTTAAATTTCTATGTTACATTTCCAGCTATTACATAATATTTCTTGTCAGCAGATAAACACAGCAGCAGTACCTAAACTTTGTTGGACTGATAAATGTGATACCCAGAAAAATTCAAATTTAGAGTTTTTGAAGGGAAAACGGTTCTGGTGAGAGTTAGAAGGTTATTTTTGTTATTGCACCTTTTTTAGGTGGGTCTCATGTCGGCCACATTAGCAAACTAGCGGCACAGTTACGGAAATTGGCCTCAGGTCTTTCTTTGGTAGCGAAATAGAAGTTTGGGTATCATATTAATAGTTTTTAAAGTATGAGTATCATTTTGGCCGTGCCACAAAAATTAGGATACCAACGCTGTATTTTCCTCTTTTATTAATAGTGGCTTAAGACAACCACACCAACCCTTTTTGAAGAATAAGTCACATGACTCATCTGAAGAAAAGAAAAAGGAAAGAAGATAAAAACGAAAAGAAACCGGTAATCTATACGCAGCGTGGGAGGCGCTCACTAACAAAACGTGAATAGCATTTCCGAGAGTTTGGTTTTGTTTTATAAACTCTCCAAATCCTTGTAATCGACGGAAGCAGAGCAGCCATGGACGGAGGGAAGAGGAAGCAGAAACCCCCGTCCATCACTCTCGACCAGTTCATCTCCCTCACCGCTCCTCTCATCGACTTGGAAAAGGTTCCTCTCTATCTCTCATACTGCCTTCCTTTCTTTCACTCTCAATTTGAATGTAAGCGGAGTTTGTGTGGGGCATTCAGGAAGCGGAGATATCGGCCTCCATCACCAGCGGCGCCTCCAGGAATCTCGACACTGCTCAAAAGATAGGCTCCGCCATTCTCAATCTGAAGTGCGTCGATGCTCAGGTACACTCTCTCTTGTTTCTCAAGCTTTTCGTGTTTCGGTTTTAGAGCACTGAACTGAACTATGTTTTGCTTTTGAGAATTTAGACAGGACTAATGGGAAAGACTCTTCTTGAGTTCCAGTCTACCAAAACAGAAAACAGTAATGCTCTTCCTCTTCCTCCTCACAAGGTGAACATTCCAAATTTCTAAGCTCCATTTGAGTTTCTTGTCGGATGCTAATTCTTGTTTGCAATGTGTAAGTGTGTGGTTTTATTCGCTTCATGGGCTGATGATGTGGCTGTTTTTGAATGTGTTGTCAAAATTGAGTCTCTTAACATACTCTGTGTCGAATTTTCACAATATTTTTCTCTTTTATTTTGTCAGTTTGGCACACATGATGTGGTTGTTCTAAGACCGAACAAGGCTGATTTGGGCTCACCTGCTCTTGGACAAGGCGTCGTGTACCGGTTAAAGGTAATTCTAACTATGAAATGTAAAGTTGGACATATGCGGTTTTGGTCCTGATAGGTTTGATTGAACAGGACTCATCAATCACTGTCGCTTTTGATGACATTCCTGAAGACGGATTAAATAGTCCCCTACGGTTAGAGAAACTCACAAATGAGGTATGAAGTTCAAATCTCAGGTCTTTGAATTTTCTAGTTTCTTATTCAGTTTTCTCATCTGTATGTTTTGAACCACCACATGTTTTTGAAGGCCGTATTTGTTATATTAGTGATTGGGACCATATTGGTCATTGACATGGAAATAATTTAAAGTGATTTTTTACCACCAGTAATGTTCTCTTTGGTCCGTGGTCTATGCATTGTCTTTCAGTCTTCTCTTTCTTATGCCTTTGTCAAAGATTATATTCGTTGGCGAAGAGTTCTAGTAATATTTTTGTTTTCTCAGGTTACATATCGTAGGATGAAGGACGCTCTGATACAATTGAGTAAAGGTGTGCAAAAGGGTCCTGCTTCTGATTTAATTCCTGTCTTGTTTGGAGAGAGGGCACCAACAGTGGCTAAGAAGGAAGTCACATTCTCCCCATTTAACAAAAACCTGGATCACTCTCAGGTCCTGAAGCCTAATATATGTACTTCCTTGTTTCTTGTTTTTGGATTTTTCAAGATGCCACTTATGATGTCATCATGCGTAATTTTATGTCAATAGGAACATGTTCAATTCCTTTAAATCTTTAGCTTTATAAAATGAACACACAATCAGCAAATACAAACACAATATGTACCTGCATGCTTATGTACTTAATCTCTGTGTATATCATGCACACAGCGCTACCTTTAAATGATGATCGTTATCACCTATGGTTCTTTGAAGTTACTAATTTGTTGGTGCAACTAAATAAAGGTAACATGCATATACTGATAAATAATTAACAAAACTTCATTACTATGACTGATACGTAACTTTATTTAAGGACTCTGAGATATTATAGCCTTGCGAATATCATATAAGTTTTTCATGTGCTATTAACAGTAAGGGTCTCGAAATACATGAATTGTTAATGATAAGGTTTTGATATCATTTGTTCAAATAGTTCTACCATGAATATTGTTGGTGTAATTTACAAGATTAGATCGGCTTTGGTTGCATACTTCTGAATATTAATTGATATATGAATTTTTGTTGTTCTGTGTATGGGTCTGCCAATTTTTCGTTTGATCATCTGAATCCATATTGATAAAATTATACACCACCCCAGGATTCAATCTTAATACTTGTCTCATTTTCCCCTGATCTCCACAGAAAGATGCCATTTCAAAGGCTCTGTCATCCAAGAATGTATTTTTGCTGCATGGGCCTCCTGGAACAGGAAAAACCACAACTGTGGTGGAAATTGTTTTGCAAGAAGTCAAACGTGGATCAAAGATCCTTGCATGTGCTGCTTCGAATATTGCTGTTGACAACATTGTTGAGCGATTGGCGCGCCAAAGGTATTTCACTGCCTACATAATTGTGGAGTTCTTATTTTGTCAAAATTTTTAGCTCTATTAAAACAAGTATAAGGTGCTAAATCAGAGAAGTCTGTAATCCTTTTTTGCTGGCCTTTGCTTCCTTTCGTTTATTCGTTCTCATTTTATTTTCAGTGTTTCTTGTCAAGCTATTGCTAACTTCAGATACTGCATACAGACAGTCAATGTTCAGGTTTTATTGGTGATAAAGAACCAAGTTTTACTTTGATATTAGTATGACCCCATTTTGTAGTATATTAATGTTTTTATAGTTCTTTGGGATTAGAAACTATTTTCAGCATTCCTTTGATATTTTCTTTTTGATAAAGAAAATATTGTTGAGAGGCTGGTTGTTGATGTATAGTCAAATGGTCAAGGAGGCTTCTTGTTCAGATTGCAGTTGGTGCCACTTGGTTAGGTTAAGTAGAAATAAATAGACTAGTAGGTTTATGGACTTTAAAGAACTTTCTTTTTTAATTCTTAATAACACTTGAACAAAAAATTGTGCATTCAACACTTTGCACTTCAATCATTACAGTTGAGTTGACCAATGATATAGCTGATAGCTGATGTGAACTTTTAACTTGTATTGTTCTCCAACCTGCCATGTTAATGTAAATAAAATGAGACAATCTGAATATTCAGTTAATGAGTAGGAATGGTCCTGTCAGTTGTACCATATTGTATTGTGATAATTGAATAAATTAGTGCTAACTACTAATTGTATAATAGTACAAGTTGGCTATAGATGATGCACTCTCGTATTTGTTTTTTTTCTTTTCTTTTGCCTCATTAAGTAGATGGTAATTAAGTAAAGGCTTAATGCTTATTACTATCTACAGAGTAAAGTTAGTGAGATTGGGACATCCTGCACGTTTACTACCTCAAGTACTGGATAGTGCATTGGATGCACAGGTATGTGAATTATGTTGGAAAGATTCTAGTCTTTGTGATATCAAAATTTTATAATTTCATACCATTAGCACAATTATTTCATGTCTGTATTGTGCATTCTGCATCATTAATGTTCTCTGTGCACTAAGTGCTGTGGCATTTGTATAAGCATATGAAGTTTCACAATCTTCATTGCACCTCATTATAGTACTCATGCTCGTACACACACAAGGAGGGAGCGTTTGGTCATTACATAAGGATGTAGAATTGCACTCCAACACCGTAGAGCGAAAAATCTAGGCCATAATCTCCTTGAATTGAGGGCGTACTTTCGTCTAATTACTTGCTTGCTTTGCTCTCAGGTCTTGCGAGGAGATAACAGTTCTCTGGCAAATGACATTCGAAAGGAAATGAAGGTAATTTTTTATAATTAAAGCCTAAATTAACGTGCATATTAAAAAGTTTTTAGTTCTTTTTTATCATTATAGTTTACCAAACTAACACATTTCTATGGCATACCTACTCATGAATACGTGCACATTGTATTATTGCAGCAATTGAATGGAAAGCTATTAAGAACCAAAGACAAAAACACTAGGAGGGAAATCCAGAAAGAGCTAAGGATTCTTTCCAAGGAGGAACGTAAAAGGCAGCAGCTTGCTGTGACAGATGTAATAAAAAATGCAGATGTGGTGTTGACAACTTTGACTGGGGCATCGTCTCGCAAGCTGGACCACATATCATTTGATTTGGTGATTATTGATGAAGCTGCACAGGCACTTGAGATAGCATGCTGGATAGCACTGCTTAAGGTAATGGACTAGTACATAGGCATATACATAATGTTAACCACCAAACCTTGCATATTCATTTCCATAAAACGGCGCGCTGTTCATGACAAAGAACTAATGCATGTGTTAGTCTCTGTAGTCTTAAAAGAAACACATTGTGTGTTTTGAGCATGTTAGTTAATTGAAGACATAGATTCCAGGACAAGCAGAAGTTGAAGACTTAAACATCTAGAGTGCTAAAATCAATATGTGTATCCTACAGTTGCAAGAATTATATATGTATATTTTTTAGTGAAAATTTTTAGAAAGTCAAATTTTACTCGCACTCCAAAATCCACTTAAAAAAATCTGAGTTCATTGTTTTAGGGTTCAAGATGTATACTTGCAGGCGATCATCTTCAGCTTCCTCCAACCATCCAGAGTGCTGAAGCTGAGAAGAAAGGTTTAGGAAGAACCCTTTTTGAACGCCTTGCGGACATATACGGAAACAAAGTCGTATCTATGCTGACTGTTCAGTACCGCATGCATGAGCGTATCATGGATTGGTCATCAAAGGAGCTTTACAATAGTAAGGTGCTGAGAGGAAGTCTGGATGGTGGCTTGAGTAAATTTATAATCAAATCACCGAAGGTCATTAGATTTGATTATATCATATGCTTTCGTGTCGTTGCAGGTTAAAGCCCATCCAAGTGTTGCTGGACATATGCTTTTGGATCTTGAGGATGTAAAGAAGACTTCTTCAACAGAGTCAACCCTTCTTCTAATTGATATAGCTGGGTATGCAGTTCATTGCTGCTATAAACTGTAGTTTTAAAAACAAACCTTTTACTACTGTTTTGTATTATAAGTCCTAGTCAGGCAGCACGGTGGCAATTTGATTTTTTTCCTGTCTCTCATAGTGCTGCATATAGACACAACTGAAGACACAGACATGGCATGAGATGATGTCTTTTATCTGAGATGAGCATGACCTTTTTGTTTATACATTTCAAAATGAGTTATACATGTCCTTTTATTTTGAAAGGGTTATTTTATCATTTATTAGCAAGTGCTAGAATTTATTACTAAGAAAAAGAGTCGTTTTGAATGTCCCAAGGAACAAAAATGAGTGAGTTATGTCCACATGGTGTCGGAGAGCTTCTCTTAGTACGACACAAGAAATGCTTTATGCATCACATGTGTGACTTGTTTGCACTGATCTGCTTCAGGTGTGACATGGAAGAAAAGAAGGATGAAGAGGAAAGCACTATGAATGAGGGTGAAGCTGATGTTGCTATTGCCCATGCAAAGAGACTCATTCAAAGCGGTGTCCAGGCTTCTGATATTGGAATTATCACCCCTTATGCTGCACAGGTATCAAAAACTCCTGAATACATAAAATCAGAACGTGGGTTTCTACATTATGCAAATACTTTAGTAGAATAGATATTTCTCTTCTCTTCACTATATCAGATCTAGTATTGCAGGTTTTCATACTGAAGAAGTTGAAAAGCAATGAAGAAAAGCTAAAGGATTTGGAAATTTCAACAGTCGATGGCTTCCAAGGCCGGGAAAAGGAAGCCATCATTATTTCAATGGTTCGGTCAAACTCAAACAGAGAGGTATACTTGTCGCTGGTTCTGTTGCTAATGCATAAAAAAAAATAAAAATAAAAATAAAAATAAAATAAAAAAATAGATTGTAGACGTCTCAATTATTAACTAAATTTTACAACCTAAACAAACTGAATTGGGAATTTTGCTAAAAATACTCAGGTTGGGTTTCTGAGCGATCACAGGCGAATGAATGTGGCTGTGACACGAGCAAGGAGGCAATGTTGTCTTGTCTGTGATACTGAGACAGTGAGTAACGATGCATTCTTGAAGCGATTGATAGAGTACTTTGAGGAGCATGGTGAGTATCTAAGTGCCTCAGAGTATAGCAATGAATGAGGAAAAGTACCCTGGCATCAACAGGTATGTGTGTTTGGTGGCATAGCTCTGGATATATTGCCCCCATTGCTTGTGCTGCTGAACAATATTTATATTCTAATTAAAACAGTTTCTAATCTCAAAAGATATTTGTACCTATTGGAAAATCTTTTGGCCTGGTTATACCTGTTTGAAACTAGTTACTTCAGCTTTATTCTCATTACCAATTTAGATTGTTCCTACTACATTTTGTCAAAAAAGAAGTTCGGACTACATGTTTCTTCGCGCTCTTCATATCAACTTGAAACCAAGAAGATATTAAGAAGCAAAATGATATTTTGATTCATAGTAACGCGAATCACATGATTTCCTACTGACGGAAGAATGAACTAATTCTCTCCATCCTGAAGCCACTACAACTGATAAAAGATGAGTAAACTGATTTCAACCAGCTCATACATGATCAGAAATGTGGCTGAAGAGCTATGAAGTAGCACAGTTTCCTCTATAATCCAACTAAGCTAGTTTATGCGACTACAAGTGGCCACATCTCTAAAAAGCTTCTTCTCCTCGGTACAAAAACAAGCTTTATTTCTTCAGAAGTTCCAAATGGAAGTGGGGAAAGACAGCTCTTCGTTCACATCATAAATATGAAAAGTACCAGTTTCTGCTCCTTGATTTTCCATTGCATGCATCTCAATCAATGCGTCCCAGTTGAAATTCTTGTCAGCAAAGGGTCCAAATCCATCACTAGTTTCTGTAATGGAAGATTCTGGAGCTGCAAAACTTGTGGTGTCGGATTCTTCTGATTGTCTCTCATTCTTCAGCACACCTAGCTGCTGAAGAAACTCATTGAGATCTATCTGTGGCTTCTCCTCCAGTCCTCCCACAACTTTCTCCGACGTAATTTCTACGTCTTTCTCCTTATTCTCTGCTACATTTTCTTTCTGGGCTTTTTCCATGGTGACGTGAGCCTCAGGTTTTGAGTCACAGGAAGATGAACTAGAGGAAGGAGTAGTTTGACCAAAAACCCCATTTTGCTTAAGCTCTTGGAGCCTCTGATGAATGACATGAACACTTGGCTGGGCATTGATGTTGAGCATTCCACAAGGAGGAAACATGGAAATGAAATTTTGGGAAGGGAACCATTTGAACTTTTGAGACTTAAGTGGAAGGTTGGAAGAGTTGGATTGCAGGTGAGGAAGATTGAGAAAAGCATCAGGGCCATAGAGTCTCCTGGCAGCCTCATCATAAGCCATGGCAGCTTCTTCAGCGGTGGCGAATGAGCCCAACCAGAGCCTGGTTCTCTTCTTTGGCTCTCTGATTTCCGCAACCCATTTGCCCCAAGTTCTCTGTCGAACGCCTCGATACTCACACGAGGCGTTCTGAGGGCCACCTTTGCCTCTTGTAGGGCCTTTCTTCCATGGCTTCAATGGAGATTTCCTCAAGTTGTCCATGGAGGGTTGGAACTTGGAAGAAGGGAGAGTGAGAGTGAGAGTGCGTACATGAGTAGAAAGGGCGCGGGATATGTAGTGAATGGGAGTGCAGTTTTGGTTTAAATGTTGTCACGGTGGGCAAAGTCCATGCATGTGACAGTTGTTTAGTCTATAGCGCCATTAGTAAGTGAGCTACATTCCCATTTCACCTTTTCAAATTTTGACATCCCAATGGTAAATGTGAGGATTACATGTTGAAATGAGGGTCTATCTTGATTAATAAATTGAATCAAGGTATCTTATAACATGACATGATCATCTGAAAAAATCAATTTTGTATAATCTTAGAACAGATGTATTAGGGAATTTTCAAATGTCATTCTCTAATCGAAAATACAGATAAAATCAAGGGACTATCCATCTTCTTAACAAAAGTTGATGTAGCTGAAAAACAATTATTGGTAATATATATACAAATCACGGAGTAGAGATTGACATTCGATCAGTGTTCGAGGAATGAAAATATCGACTATATGTGATTATCATCCTGTGAGCCAAGTAGTCGTGGTCATTCTCATTCCAACCTTTCTGCTTAGTTGCTTGGTCACAATCTTCCTATGTGAGGAACCCTTATTAGTAAAACAAATCATCAAAACAGTATAACCATAGTACATGGATCTGTTTTGTTCTTGTTGAATATTTGCTCTCTTTGTTTATTTGATCTTTTGCAACTCAAGAAACGAAACAGTTTTAGGTGGAAGGATTACATTTCTCTTAGATGACTTGTCTGTTCTTGTTTCAACTTTCAACGCAAGTAACATAGTGGCCTGTATCACTGGGTGTTATCTTTTAATCTTGCATCAAGATATGCTTACATATTCGTATTTTTTTTAACAACTTTTGATAACTTAAAATACTAACAATAGTAATAATTTCATATAAATCGTCATTTTGCCCTTTGAATTTCATCAGATGTATGATGTATCTGAAATTGGTGAGTATATGAGATTTAAGGTGTAAAAGCCACGGAGTTAAAGATGAAATTTGCCCAAAAGAAAGTGATTTGTGTTCAAAACAAAATGGAGACACATAGGAGTGTAAGGCCAAATTATAAACCTCTTATGAAACAAAGCTCTTAGTTAACACTAAAAACTAAAACTGAAAAGCAAAAATACAGCAGATATTATATATTGCAACGTATTTGAAGCTTTAAATGTGGTGGTGGTGGTGGTGACTGGAGATGTAGCTAGATAGCCATCTGTTTTTGACTTATGAGTAGTGTCTGGAGCTGAATTCTTTGAATGAAATCTGACAGTCTCCCTTGGATTCCATTTCATAGGAGTTGCTTCTTCACTCTTCAGTAATGACTTGAATTCCCAGAGAATGAGATCAAGAAGTAATACCCACCTCACTACATTTTTCATTTTCACGAGCTCTTCTATTTCACATGTTTTCCTGCCATTCACAACCTGATGCCCGGGACTCTCCTCACCTTTATCCCATGCTTGTCCTCTCTTCTATTTCACAGGTGTGAAGCTTGGCTTCATGTTCATCCCTATGTTGTATATGATGATGCAGCTGATGACGCTGTTACCACAACTACAAGCACCTTCCTTGTTTCTTTTAATTTTCGAAACATTGTGCAATGTACACATAGTTTTCCGATAAGAAACCGCAGAGTCTGGAAAGTAAATGAACCAAACGGCTGGGCATTAGAGGCATATAGATATAAGCAGTGAATGGGATCGAAACTGAAGGGTAACCAGAAACCGGTGGTGGAATGTTCTGTAAGCCAGTTCATTGAGCAATAGAGAGCAAGATGATTGTGGGTGTCGGAACAAATTACTCCCATTTTTCATAATGATTTTCATAAGTCTTTCATATATGTACATACTGTTACAGATTGCGCAGGTGCCGATAATAACACAATGGCAGATTGAGAATGATTTGCAAAAGTTAACACGCCCAAAACAACATACGAGTCCAGTAGATATAACATCAAGGGTTGAGAATGACCAACTCCAACTCCGATTATCTCCGTACTCCGTCCAACTGAGCATACTCAAAACTCTCTTTCTTTCCACACTTGGTGACTAAATTGCTGAAGCCAAGAAATCTCAATTTAAAAAACTGCCCAATAATATGGAAAGCTATTAATTAACAAATATGCACAGAGGAAGAAAAACAAACTATCATATCATCAAGTGAATGAGCACTACAAACACTTTTACAAGGATTCTTAGTTTCTGTGGAAATTTGAAGTAATACGTTAGTTTAATTCAAAACACTAGAAGTATAAAGCTACTTATCATTCCGTATTTGACAATTGAGCTTTGCCATTAAACCTGAGATGCACTGTTCTCCTTGATACAGACCAACTAAAAACTCCGGTCAATTTGGTCCAAAGACTGCTTTCAATGTCCTAAAACTAATCTGAATGTCTAGCAACTGAAAACTAAGAACTAATCTGAATGTCCTACTAAGAAACTGGAAGGTGGACCAGACGTGAGCTCCGTGGCAAATCATATTAGCCACTACAAACTACTTTAGGTCTTAGGTCATGACATGACCCACAAATGGTACTTAGTCTTGATAACGGTTCCTTCACTAAGTTCCATGGGTGTTGAAATTGCTCCTCCTATAAAAGATCAATTTGTTTGCGAGTCTTCAAATGCCGCATGCAATAATTGACTAACTACCAAGGATTAGCCCCTGCTGTTGCATCAATTCATGTTTAAGGACAAAGAGAATACAAGATATCGAAACTGTTCATAACTAAATGAAACTCGTCACCTGGTCCCAGAAGTCTCTACACGATACTCATAATTCAGAGTTACTGTTTGTAATTTCATATGAAATTGGTAGTGTCAAGTGAATTACTAAATGTCAAAGAGAGCAATGCTTACATGCAAATGACCACTTCATTGAATTCCCTTGCATTGGTTCCTCCATTTATCCTTGAGGTCTGACAGAAACACATCATAACCAAATTCCAATATCTGCTTCCATGGCATTCTTGTTTCATCATTGCATTGAAATTTCTGCACTCCCTTCTGCAACAGTATTAAAGATGTCATCAAATATCCGAAATTGGAAGCAAAAAGTATAGAACAGAAGGCAGAACAGAACAGAAAGAAAAATGCATATTTTGTTGGTCCTCTAGATAATAATAACCAAATTGAACAAGGCACTTCAAGGACCCAAGTAGTTTGAAGTTTTGCACCAACTGTTAGTCTCTTATGTAATTGAGGAAGACATGAAGCAATTATTTAACGGCAGGCCAGGTATATGAGATGAAATGCAGCTATGACAAAATCATATCTCTGAAGATTCATTGAAAAAGAAATCCAAGAACCTTGAGCATCTCTTCTTCCTCAACAGTCCATGGAATCTTTTTTCTCCTTGACTGAGTCATTGCCAGCTGAGTGAGCGCTACAATACAGAAAAAGAAAAGTAAATTCAATTAACTATCCTCACAAAACCCTAGGAAAAAGAACTATTAGATTCTAATGAAATCACTGTTTTCTAAACAAACAGGTAACGTTGTGGGTCAACTGGGGCGAATATACGCTTACGTTTATAACTCCTGGTAACATAAACACTAACGTTTTCAGACATTATTTGAGCATATGCAGAATATTTCGCAATTTGAATAGACAGGATGGGAAAATTAAAATGTACAAGTAGAATTGCAACACTTGGAAATATAATCAACCTACCACGGATATTTGCCCCTTTTTCTTAAGGACTCATCAGTAATGTGCTGCTGCAGGACTTCTTGCTCAGTTACTGCACCAGCTTTTCCTTGGTCAACAAGGATGCTCTGTGTGGTTTTACTTGAAAAATTATCACCTTCCAATACTTGGTTTTGAAATTTATCCAGGCCTGCAGACGCACATTCATGGACTACCGTTTCTTCCGCATCTTTCTCACCAGCTGGTACATGAACTTTTCCACGAATGGAATTGATGTCAGTGCATGATGAAGAAGGTGGTCCTTGCTGCTTATCATAGATAATTCTGTGAAACTGGACATCATCAACTTCATTTATATGTTCTTCACATTGATTTCCCTGATCAGGTCTCCCGAGAAGATTATCCTCAAATTTCCTAGTGCAATTATTCTTTTTGCTATGTGTTTTTCCAACAGGTTCCATCAGTTGGTCTTCCAAATGAGCATGAACAAATGCATTTAGCCCTGTATCTAACTGGGAAGTTTTTTTCTTAGCATCAAGGTAAGCAGTAAGAGCACGAGAATATGAACAGAAGGGGCAGTAAAAGTTACCCTTCTGATAAGAAATGGCTGAGGAACGCAGCCAGTTCTCATGAACCACCACAGGACAATTACTTGTTTTACAAGTCAAAAATTGACCACCTTCATTACAGTCCAGAGAACGATTTTTATTTGTGACTGTTGTCTCGAAGGAATCATGACTAGATGTGCATTGAGAAATCAAGAAAGCATGCTTCTTCATGGCAGCATCAACCTTCTTATCATAAAAACCATCACTTTCATTTGATGTTTTTTTGCTATGTAAATCCTTGAGCTGTTTGGATTTATCAGCAACGCTCTTCTGCTGGGAGCCATCTAAAAGTGCAGGGTATGCCGCTTTAATATGAGAATCATGCTCACTGACACAATCTGACTGTTTAGAATTCTTCTGCTGCGTTCCATTTAGAGAAGCAACACCTGATGAACTTGGTTTTGAACAATGCTCATAATAGTCTTTCTGTTTATTAGCAAGGCTCATCCGCTGGGGTCCATCTGTGGTTGCAGGGTGCAGCACTTTAATATGAAAATCATTAGCAGTGTTATCACTGAATACATTAGCAGACACTGTATGCTGGGATCCCTCAGGAGCACCAAAACCTGATGCTCTTAGTTCAAGCTGAAACCCACCATAATTTTTGGTTTTATCAACACATGCATGTTGACACGCTTCATCCTGAATTATGTCTTGAGGCATTGAAGTGGTAGTACAACCATTCTCCAACTGACTCTGATGGGTTGCATCATAAGTGCTTTGTCCATTCCTCGTTGACTCGGTATAATCATCCTCTAAGACCCTGACTTCCTCCATCAGTTCCATTTGACCTTCAGCCAAGTCACTCCTTAACCTCTCAGAAACTGGAACATCTCTTTCGGATGAATCTTCTGAACATAACGGAAGTTGGTTCTCCACTATAGACTGTAAAACATAATAGGCATCCCACACTTTCCTTTTGGCTCTTTTATGGATATCATCAGAATAATTTACCCTTTTATGGTTTTCACCACCCATATTTTCAGGATCCCGGCCAGTGCCTTCAACAGCATTGCTTAGTTGCTGAGGTTCATCGGTGGATGAAAGAAGCGGTACAATATGACTACTACACTTGATTTCTTTAGCGGAAATCTTATGCTGGGTTTCACCTAGAGGAGCAGCATTTGATACTATTATTTCGCAATCAAGTCCACTATCATCTTTGGCTTCACCAACACAAGAATATTGGTGGCCTTTATCCTGAAATGTATTCTGAGGCACTGATGTTGGATTAGAATGATTTTCTGTCTGATTCTTTTGGATTGCATCATCACTGCTCTGTCCACATCTCTCTGACACAGCATAATCACTGTGACCATCTTCTACCCTGTTTGGCCCCATTGCCATCTGACATTCTGCCACGTCACACCTTTCACTCATAGAAACTGGAACATGTCTTTCAGACATGTCTTGTAAACGCTCTCTTCCATGTAAAGGAATTCGGTTCTGTTCTACTTCTATGGACTGTGAAACATGTGAGGCATCCCACTTCATCTTTTTCGCTTCAATATGCCAATCAACGGAATCATTTACCCTTTCACGCTTTTCATTATCGGATCCAATCCTATTCCTTTTGGAAAGCAAAAGATTTTCATTCTCTGATTTCTCTTCCACGCCTGTGTTTTGAGCACTAGAGCAGCTCTTATTTAGACTTTTATTACTCCCACTCACATAAACTAAATTAGCATCACTTGTGAATGTTAAACTGCTCTTTTCTCTCAAGACATCAGCATGCGGATGGGAGCCATCAAGCATCGACTCTTTCAACTGCTAGTAAAGAAAACACATTCCATTTCCAGGCAACTAAAGAAAAACTAACCGATCAAGAAAACTGCAATGAGAACATCAAAATGCATAACGTACCTGTTCCAAAGCACATTTTGGCAGAGAAGCATTTTTATGCACAATAAAGGGGTGAATATCCCATTTCAACAGCCCTGGTCTACCGTTTCCCAAATCAGACTCCAGTGTCTGACAAAACAAAACAAAACAAAACATATCTCATCTCATTATTTGAAGTTTTGAACATACTCCCTACCTCCAAGAACTCCTCAAAAAGACAAAATTCTTCAAATTTAACCTCTTTCATTTCATAATTCTAATGACTTGCACATTAAAGGTGAAAAGATCAAAACTTTACCTCATCGATGATGCGTTTGAGGACACTTTCGCAACTTTCGGATAAATCAAAACTGATTTTAGAATTCTGGGAAGATAGAACATGAGTACTCATCCGGTAATCACTGCTAGAGCCAAATAATTCCTCCAAACATCTGAGAGCAATCCTTTCCCTTGCATTTTTGGACATGTGATCAGGTAATGCTGAGCCTATCTGACCCAACAAATCTGAGAAAACAACAAAGTCCTGATCTTCACTCACACTGTTCAAGTGAAATAATAATGATAAATAGCGTGAAATTGAGATTGAAGTAAAAATGGAGGTACCCCATAAGACAGAAACACCAACTTGTTTCATGGTGGCCACGCCTTCGACGACCCAGAGCCAAGCAATGGCTTTCTGCTGCTCACTCATGTCGTCCATTGGAGTTGGAGTCTGAAAGAGGCTGCAGCAGAAGAAGCTGTGGAACTGGAATCCCCCAATACAATAGTTTAAATTATAAGCCGAGGGAAGAGGGACCGGGCCCTTTTGGGCACACACCATTTTCACACTGATGTACTGTGCTTCTATTGTTATATTTTAAGAGAGTGAAATTTTTAATTTACACTCCCTAAATTGTAAATCACATGTTTTTTTGTCCGTCATTTCAACTACTTTAATCTTCAAGTTGAAGGCAACTCCTCTGTAATCATAAACTGCATCAAAGGCAAGTGTGACACCTTATGACCTATCAAATCGTTCATATCAGACATCGTTGTTGACTAAGCCTTCTTCGAGAATATCTCTAACCATGTTTGCCATGAGGCAAATTTCCTATCTAATGCTTTGGCTTTTATGGGCATGCTTTGTGTCACGAGCTACACTAAAAGGCAGTGTCATTGTGGCACTCCAATGAATGCCCCTCAGGGGCATGTCAATGACAAGCATGAGGGCTCACATGATGTTAAGTGGCAAGTCGTAAGTGGAACTTCTAGTTCACTTCTAGTTTGAAGTATTTCGACTTGGAATTTGGGAAAAGTCTTAACACGAAAGTTGTCTGGAATGTTGAAACGAGTTCAACACTTAACGGTATATTTTATGATGTCGCTTGAATTATTTATGAATTATTTATAGGAGTTGGTCCTCCTAGGCTTTTTGATATTTCCTCTTGCCAAGTGAGAATTTGCACGATATGTTCTATAGAGAGGTACCTGGTGTCAGACTCTCCACCACCCTAGGTGCTGGCCTTCATGGGGCATTAAGCGAGCCATTCCTAGGATCCAAGAGCTTGGTGTATGTCATTAGGAAGGGGCAACATGCATCTCCATGAGTCATGAAGTCTCATGGACAGTATCTGTCGGCAAGCTGATATTGCGGTCCCATGTTGATGGCGAGGTTCATATGTGGTAGGTCCTGATGCCATCGGCATGGGAAAGCGTGTGGGCTAAAAAAATATATGTTGGGATCTCGCGCGTGGTGCTCATTGGCCACAAAGTAAGTGTCGCGTGCATGGGTTTGGGTTTGACCATGCCCCTAGGTGAAGTGCTGCCAACAAGCACAGAAGGGCGACACCGTGCTAGATGAAGGGAAACCAAAGGTGGGCATTGAGAAGGTGATGCCTACTCAAGCAGTATGCTGACAAGGTATGCTAGCAAGCCAGACATGTGGGGGGTTAAGATCAAGAGGTGAGCCATGTGACGAACCTCGCTAACAAGCCCTCAAGGCAACAAAGATGTGCAAGCTCTTAGGAATAACCCGACAAGTAAAGTCGAAGGCCAACTAAACCATGGTGTATTGTCATGGCACTTGCTACAAGGTGTAAGATGCACTCTGGTCAACAACGGGTTGGCACATGCCAAGATGATAAGGAATCCTATCAGTTGGGTGAGTGTCTTGGGAGACAACCATGACACATGGAAGCGATCGGTTAGTCATAAGGTGTACGTGAGACTCATGCGTGAGTAACTTTTGTTTGTGAAACCCCTATATGTGTGAGGATAATGTGTGAAGGGTCGGATTGACACGGGAGGCACACATCACAAAACTTCCTTCCTTTAGCTACTAAGATGTTTCAATTCACTAAATTTTAAAAGTCCAAAGAGTGCAAACTTGCCACAGAGCTTGGATACGGTTTTTGATCGAAGATCCTTGGATCATAGACGGTATCTCCCCATGGTATTTCGCTTCTAAAAGCGGCATTCCTTCTTAATGCCCGGGTATCCATTCAATGCATTTTTTACGGTCTTGTACTAAGATACAGTGAACACGAATAGAACCGTCGAGAGAGCTTTTTATTTACTCAACCAGTAAAGGCGCCCCAACTTGAAAGTCTTTTGTAATTCTATAAAGGGTGTCACATCCAGGGCCGGCCCTGAGATTTTCAGGGCTCTAGGCGAAAACGAAAATGGGGCTCTCAGTCTCTCACCTTCAAATATATATATTTTTAACTTTTTTCTTCTTTCTTTGAAAGTAATTTAGTAAATTTAAGTAAAATTCACTAATAAGGTTAACAATACAGCAATCTTAAAATGATGATGGTATAATGCATCAAAGAAAGAAATCTAAAAGGAAAACAGAAAAAATAAATAAAAATTATATGTATATAAGAAGGGAAAGAATAATAAAAATAAAATACATGCATACAAAAAAAAATCAAAGATGAAAAAAAAAATTCAAAGTTGAAAGCGCGTTTCGAACCAGTTAAGTCCTCCAATTGTAACATTCGCTTTTGCCACCACGTCAACAACAATTAATGTTTCTTCTAAGAACTTCTATTTATATATTACATTTTAGTATATTTAAAAAATCAGAAAACTTGATTTTATTTTTCAGGGGCCCGTAAGTTTGGGGGCTCTAAGCACAGGTCTTCTGGGCCTATAGTCAGGGCCGGCCCTGGTCACGTCGTATGATCTTTCTAAGTATATATCATTGTCTTCTCATAAAAAAAAATAATAATAAAAAATAAAATGAATGTCCAAATGCTAAGCATCCAAGAATATATTTGCATATGCTTCAGGGGCGCGCCCCTAAACAATTGATCTATAATAACAAATATGTGATGCTAGAACTATCTATTTAAGAAATAGAATTAAATTCAGTTTACCCCTTCAAACTTTAGCTCTAAAATCAGTTTGGTCCCTGAACTTTTTTTTTTAATCAGGATGATCCCTATACTTTAAATTTTCATCAGTCGTCTCCAAATTTTGACTTTGACTCTAACCATGATGTCACATGTTGAGTTGGCTCTGACATAAGGGATTATTTTTCAAACTTTGACCCTCTCAGCAAGGTATATGACATTTACACATATTAAACCTTAATAATAATTAAACTCATTAATTAATTCTCTTCCTATAAAAACATAATTATAATTCTCTTCCTCTCTAATCTCTATATTTCTCTCGTCATTCCCTTCTCTTCTCTGTGCCTTTTCTTATGTCAATCAATCTCGAGTAGGAAGAGGAGACCAAGCTCCTCTTAATTGATCAATGAATTGCTAACTTGATCCAAGAATTCCTATTCATCTTCACAGGGATTGGTGGCGGGGCATGCTCTATGCTGGGGGTGGAGAGGGACTGCTAAGAAAGAAGTGTTGGGGTGGGGAGGGATTGCTAAGAAGAAAGATGAAGAGAAGGGGCCAGCAACAAGGAATAGGCTTTTCACCACTTCAATTTCATATTCTAATTTCTATTTTTCTTTCTTCCGTCTCGTTTAATTTTTTCTTTTTTGTGTTCATATGAATGCATCGGTTGCTTTAGATTTTCGTTTTTATTTGGGTATATGAGATAGTTTTTGCAGGGTGGATATGTCTTATCATTGAGTTTCTAGCAAAATCTAGTGTTCTAGATGTGTGTGGTTTTGACAATGAAGAGATGGGTATAGAAGTAGTCCTGTTGGAGATGGGAGGGTGTGGTTGAGCTGGTGATCAGTTGAGTAAACTTATGAAGGGATCTGAGTTTCAGGGGTTAAAGTTTAACATAAGAGGGTAGGTAAGACATTTTATCCAAATTTTAGGTCAAATTCTGATACGTAGGTCCTTATGTCGTGGCCAACTCAGCTTGTGATGTCATGTTTATAGTCAAATTCGAAATTCAGAGATGACTAATGTAAATTGAAAAAGTATAAGGATCATCCTGATTAAAAAAAATGTTCGAGGATCAAACTGATTTTAGAGCTAAAGTTTAAGGGGATAAACTGAATTTAATCCTAAGAAATCTAATGTTGTCAAACTATTACATACTAGTATTTCATAATTTGATTGGTTTACCCACAAAAGGGTAGCAAGGCGCGCGTATAAAGTCTTAGACTTAGAGCATCTCTAATGATAGTGTAATTTTTTTGGTCAAATTTATACAAAACCTTCTCCAATAGAAAGGTCAAATAGCAATAATATTTTACTTTTTTTCAAAATTTTCTTACTTTTTATATCTTGCTATTTCTCTCTCTTCTCTCTCTATCCGTCTCTCCTTCTCATTCTGTGCTTCTACTTCTGAGGAGACTACAACCAGCGAAAATTATTCAGCACACCCGACATCTCCACCGTCCGTTTTAGCACGTGGACTTGGGCCGTTAGTTGGGCGTTTGCGGTTTGTTAGGTAGGCAAGTGATGGCCTGATGGGCGATTAAGGGCAGAGTGGGCAGAGGTAAGTTGATCCGCTCTTGTGTTCTCACTCAGAAACTCAACTTTATGGTTTCGCCATCGTCGACGATGGTAGCGATCGTCTTCGTCTTCTTGTATGGAAGAGAGCTACATTACAGGCCCTGATTTTCTTCTTCCGTTGCACCTTACCAATCTCTACTGGTCCAGAACCGCCAAGAGATGGTCAACCGCCACAGCCTCCACGACGCGGCGGAGGAAGCCGACGCTCTCCGTTGAGCTGAACAAGCAACTCAGTCTCCTCATCCACGCCTCCATCCAGAAAGAGATCGAAGCTTCTTCAAGCTCTGTGGAGGTCGCCGTTTGGGATCGTCAACAGGATTTGTGGCCTATAAATGACGGCAAGGAGTCCTATATTGTTTCTGTGTGTTCAAGTTTACTTTTACTCATGGGAATTGTATTTACTTTCACTCTCTGCAGCATCTCCAGAATTAGCTTTGAATCAGATTTGATTATCAATTTTGTTTAGTGCTCTTCCAGTGTTTGTTTACTTTTGATCCATGGAATCCTTTGAGTTTTAAATTGGGGGAGATTTGGGCTGCATTGCATGAGTGGAACCCTTAGTTCATAGAGTTCATTTAGACTGGGTATATAAGCAATGCACATAACCTGTTTGTAAAAATGCCAGAATGAGATTGGTAATGATACTACCAGTAAATATATTCTTAGAACATTGCATCTTCTAATATAGTGTTGATTTGTGAAAGCATGTAGTTTAACTGACATATTTAAGCTTTACATATAAGTAATGCACATGAACTGGTTTGTGAAAATGTAAAATTGTGACGTGTGATGATTCTTTCACTACCAGAAGAAAGGCTTTAGCCGACGAAAATAAAAAAACCAAGCCGACGAATTATTTTTTTGTGGGCTAACGTGGCCTTTAGCCGACGAAATTTTCCTTCGTCGGCTAATTTAAATTTTCATAGGCTATGGTCAACTGTAGCTGACGAAATTAAAATTTCATCGGTGAAAAAAATTTTTTCATCGGCTTTAGTCTGTAAACTTTAGCCGACGAATACCCTAATATTTTGTTGACTAAACCCTAAACCTTAGCCGACGAATACCCTAATATACGACTTGTTGCGTCTCATCGATTTGAAACTATTTTCAGTTGAAGGTTCGGCCAAAATACGTAATTTAGACGGTCCAATGACCTTTTCCGTGCGTTTAGGGGTTTGACTTACGGGATTGACCGTCCGAATCTAGCCCTTAACCTTATCGGATCAAGTTGAATTTTTTCCCATACATGTATTTTATCATGACGGTCGGATTTTCGTTTCTCAAGTTTGATCATCACAATCACAACATGCCTACTAATGTTGCATAACTTGTTTACCAAGTGTTAAGTAAATGTTCCGTTTCAAAAACAAACTATACGTAGAACCTTCAAACGCAAAAAATTCGTGAAATAAGATATTACCATAATGGTGAAATACGTCTACGGTTGAAAAATCACGGTATTCCAGTAAAGTCTCGGTGCTGATAGTTGCAGTCAATGTAATTTTTCATTCTTTCTCCCTATGGGTAGCCTTATCTTCGGTGGTTATTTTCCGTAAAATTTTTATACGACTTGTTGCATCTCATCGATTTGAAACTATTTTCAGTTGAAGGTCCGGCCAAAATACGTAATTTAGACGGTTCAATAACCTTTTTCGTGCGTTTAGGGGTTTGACTTACGGGATTGACCGTCCGGATCGAGCCCTTAACCTTGTCGGATCAAGTTGAATTTTTTCCCATACATGTATTTTATCATGACGGTCGGATTTTTGTTTCTCAAGTTTGATCATCACAATCACAATGTGCCGAATGTATAAAAAGTACTATAGCCGACGACATTATTGAAAATTCGTCGGCTATAGTTAATAAAATAAAATAAAACAAATAAATTGAAAATATTAAATAAAAAGTACTATAGCCGACGAATTTCATTATTTTAGCCGACGAATTTCACAGGTTTAGCTGACGAAATAAAATTTCGTCGGCTAAAGGTATAGGGTATATAATTAAACCCAGCGCTGGGCAGCCTCCACAACGCTCCAAAAAACCCTAAAAAACCCACCACCGCCTCCTCGAGCCCACCACCGCCTCCTCGAGCCCTCCACAGCCTCCTCGAGCCGTCCTCGAGCCTCCTCCTCGAGCCATCTCTGTTATGCTCCAGCCCCGATCCCTCCTCCTCTTCACCGTCCTCACTATCTTCCTTATCTTCGTTTTCACTTCCACCCATCAAAAGGTAACTCTTTTCTTGACTTTGCTTGCTCTGTTTGCTTTAATTTGCGGATTTGGGTTGTTAATTTGTGATTTGCAATGTGGGTTTGATCGATTTTGTTGAAATTTCGGTGCTTTTTGACCTTTGGAAATTTGTGGTACTATGGAATTTGGGAATGATTAATGCTAAATTGGGATGGTAATGATTTGGAATATTTGATATGGTGGAAGGGTGGTTGTTATAGATGTTGAACTCTACTGGTTGAGTGGAGTCTTGGATGTTAGGAAAGCTGCTAGGTTCTATAGTAGTGTGATTCTAGTTCATTCTTATATATGAATGTATCTTATGCGACTGGCATTGTAGTACAATTCAAGTTTAGGCATTTTGTTTCTGGAAGCATCGTTTCTAGTTGTGGGTTCTTACCCGATTTGTGATCTGTATGTTCAGGGTATTAGTTGCTGGTTTGTTGAAAATAGAGACAAGGTTTTAGAAAGAAAGATTGGGTTGGCTAGGATTAATATTTCTTGCTGACTTGATGAAGATAGAGACTGGTTTCTAGAAATCAAGAATTGGGCGGTTAGTCGGGGGATTAATATTACGGTAGTGTCTTGGTTATTGTCTTTGTTAAGGATACTAATATGGGACGACTCAATTTGGCTGCAGGTTATTTCAGTTCTTTTGGTTGACCAGCACCGTTTTGGTGGTCTGTAGTTCTATCTTCATTTTATTGAATATTGGTTTTGTTACTTGTGCTTTGTGCTAATTTTAAATCTATAAACAAATGAATTTGTAGTTTCTAATTTGAATCATTTGATTATGTAGGAGGAAGAGAAAGTAGAAGAAGCACCTGAAATAACCCATAGAGTATACATGGATATTGATATTGAGGAACAGCGCTTAGGTATAGTTTTATGCCAATACTTTCACATGATCTACCTACTGTTGAGTGCCCATTAATTTCTTATTCACTGATGACATCCTATTACTACTTTTCATTCCTCAGCCTTAATTCAAATTAATATTTTAAACAGGATGAGTGGTAATTTTAGATTGACGAAGGGTTCGAAGGGCCAAAGGTCCGAATCGTCTGAGAGAACCTCTAGCAACCCTCAAACGTCGTTTCGGGGCCCCATGACAGCTAAACGTGCGACCCTTCTGGAGACGGCGCAGAGGCATCCGAGCGTTTCCCATTCCTCGAGGTAGCCGGAGGTGCCCCCTTCATCGAGGCAGCCAGTCGTCCCTCATTCCTCGAGGCAACTATGGCCTTAGACCCAGACGGAGGTGTCTGCACCCTGTATGCCTAAGATACACCGGGCGTGTCACACCCCAATTTTCGAAAGATAAATTTTCAAAAATTTGGGCATGATATATCTTAAAATCTTAATATCCCAAAACCTGCTCAACATCTATCAAACTAAAAACAAATACTGGAAATGCAAATGTCAACAAACTCAACAACTGAGTTAAACATTATATCTCTTTAATTACATCAACTTCAAAAGTCTAGTAATAATAACGTCGCTCACAATAACAAGAGCTAGCTAACCACCGAAACCTAGAGCTAGGAAACTGCCGGATGCGCTGCCACACGCCACCTTAGGTGGCGGTGAGTGGGCCCCACGCGCCACCCCAACAACTTCAAAATCTTGACAAACTTCCAACAGCAAACTAGTAGATTGAAGCAAGGGGAGCATCTTTTATACTTGACGTTTGAGCCAAATCGGCTGGAAACCGGCCGGAAAAGTTCAAAAACAGAGTGGCCAAGGAGTGCCTCCAATCCGACTTCTAGACTTTAAGATGAGGTGAAAGGGAGCTTGGATCATGATTTAGGAGGAAGAAACGTCAAGAAACGAGCACCCTCGATATCCGGGTTCACCAGAAAACACCAACTCCGGCGGGCCACTTGATGACGTTCTTCTCCGACCCCGAGCTTGGTCTCCGGCCTGAAACGCCGTGCTACGCCACTCCAGCCTTGGAGGCGATGGCCAAGCGGACCCAAAGAGACCGGCGGCGGTCCAAGCGGTGGCCGGACGGCTGAGTTTCTTGCCGGCGACAGTGAGGGCGCGGGAGCGGCTTGGGAGGAAGGAGAGAGAAGGAGTTAGGGTTTTTCTGAAAAATATTGTTTCTAAAAACAACCCTCACATTTTTTCTATTTAACCAAAAATCCCATAAAGTCACGAACTTCCGCTGACCATAACTTCTTCATACGAAGTCCGTTTTACACGTGCCGCATGTCTATGAACTCGTATCGCCATGCTCTACAACTTCCATGAAGGAAGTTTCATGAGAAACCCAATGAATAAAAAGTCAACCGAATAAAAATAAATAGAAACTAGTATCTAAAATTCCTGTATATTACATTCTACCCCCCTTAAAAAAATTTCGTCCCCGAAATTTAAACCCATTAAATCACACCACACCTAGTGGTAATTGATCGACTTCTGACACACTCCCCTACATAAAGTCATTACCACCACATGGCTATCTAAACAGAAACAAAGGTTACCATGGATGCGAACCAGATCACCACTCACTAAGAACTCAACCAATCCAAAAACACCCATCCCACAAAAGTCAAACCGCAACCAACCCAATCATAAAATAAAACATGCTATCACACATAAGACAAGTTACAAGGGATTTTCCTCACGGGAAGTCTAACACACAAGTGTAACTACATACATAAGGCACGAACAACGAGACACCACCCAACACAACCTATCAAAAGAGAACAAATAACTCACCTGAAACTACTGGGTCGGAGGCAACTGCCTCTGTTGGTACCCCTGCCTGTCCTCCTGAGGTCGAGTACACTCCCTAGCAAGGTGCCCCACCTGCCCACAACTATAGCAAGCCTGAGTCTTTCGCTTGTTGCACTCCTTCGAAATATGTCCCAAACCATCGCAAAGGTAGCATCTCCTAGGCTCCTCCTGTCAGATAGGTGCAACTGGCACTGTAGCTAGAGCCTGCTGATCAGTCCGCTGCCTCTTCCAAAAACCACCTCTGTGGTCCCCTGAACTGCCGCTCCCTGCTAGGGCCTTGCCCTTCCCTTGGACATCTCTTTGTCCCTCAGCCACATGCATGGCCTCCTCCTGCTCAACTGCAAGGGCACTCTCAACCGCTTCTGCTAGAGTAGCAAATCGTTGAGAAGTCACCAACTTCCGGAGCTCATGCCTCAAACCCCGAATGAACTTCCGAGCCAAATCTACTGCATCCATCTCTCTAACAAAACGATACAGCTGAGAAAACCGAGCCTCATAATCCCTGACACTCATCAAGGCCTGCACCAGAGCTATGAACTCAAGTTCCAACTGCTCCCTCACTGTATCAAGAAAATACTTCTCCCGAAAGAGCTGAACAAACCCCTCCCAAGTTAGGGCGGTCACATCTCTAGATCTCTCTACCCCGCTCCACCATACCCGTGCCTCATCCTTGAGAAGAAACGTAGCAATATGCATCTTCTCAATCTCCGTACACGTGAACATGGTGAAGTATGTCTCGATGCTCTCTATCCAATGATCAGCTACGAGGTAGTCTGTACCTCTAAGAAAAGAAGGCACTCTTAACCTAATGATACCCTGAGCCAGCCTGGCCAATCGAAGACGATCATCTACTGCAACTGGCACCGGCACCTCCAACACTACCTCTTCCTCAAAGAAATTATTCACAGGTGGAGCCCTACCTTTGCCTCTAGCCCCACCTGCCCCTCTGGCTCTACCGGCCCCTCTGGCCCTACCTCTGCCTCTAGCTCTCCCTCGCGGTGTCACACTCCGGTTCTTAAGTTATTTTACTGTTATTTACTTTGGTGTTATTTTGGTCTTTTACCGTGTTGAGTAACCGTTTACTACTTAAGGACCCTAAAGTTGACTTTTTCTTCCGTTTGGAATTTGGGAAAACTTTCTTCATGAAAGTTGTAGAGGACGTTAAACAGAGTTCATGGACACGCGGCACGCTTAAAACGGAGTTCGTATGAAAAAGTTATGGTCTAAAAACAAAAATTACTATATTGGTAAAAAGAGGTAAATTCTTGTAGGCTTTATTTTGTGGGTGTTTTAAGTTTGGACCGGGTCAAGAGGGGGTCAAAGCCCAGCCACACACTCTCTCTCTCTC
>NC_020497.1:17408663-17426740 GCF_000184155.1 Fragaria vesca subsp. vesca
CTCTCTCTCTCTCTCTCTCTCTCTCTCTCTCTCTCTCTCTCTCTCTCTCTCTCTCTCTCTCTCTCTCTCTCTCTCTCTCTCTCTCTCTCTTTCTCCCGAGTTCTCCCGACCCGGAAACTTTCCAGCCGTCGTCCGCCGCCGTCCGGCTGAGATAGGAGGCGTACTTGGTATCAAATCGAAGCTTGGAACATCCTCTTCAATTCTAGGTAGGTGGCTGGTCGTGTTGCGCTACCGTGAGGGAGGAATCACGCCGAGAAGGAGCGGCTGTGCGTGGTGGAGTTTCGCCGGAAACTCTCTTTTTCGGCCACCATAGCCGGAGCTGTTGGTCTCAACTTGAAGCTCTCCCTCCTAGCAGCTAAACCCTAAAAGGATTCATCCTAACTCGAGCTAGGTAAGGAGAATCGGGTGTTTGAATTTCCTAAGGTTTTCTTGTTATGTTTGGCTTCGATTGCCCTATTTAGGCTTGAAATTGGACTTAATGATAGTTATGAAAGTTGTTTGGGATGTTGAGAGGAAGATTGTGTCAAAATTTGGTAGCAATTGGAGGTCGCCGATGTTCGGCTGCCGGCCGGCAGCGCCCCTTAAGGGCAGTTTTTCCTGTTTTTGAGATGGTTTTAATAAGAGGTGTTTATTGAAGTATAGTTTGGAATTTTTGGATGAGTTTTGGTTAGGTTTGGAATTTTTCGGAGATTGGAGAAAATGCCGGTTATTAGAATGAAAATTCGGCCGTTGGATTTCCTTGGTATTTATTATAGAATGTTAGAATTGATGAATTAAGGTTGTTGTGGAGTTTGATGTGAATCCGGCGAGTTTAACCCTATTAAGAGTAGAGGGTTAAACGGAGGAGAGTTAGATATTTTAATTCACGTATTTATTTTCTGGAATTGAAATTTGGTTCTAAGCATGGTTGTTGTGCCAGGATGCGAAAGGAACCTCGATTGAGTGGCGATGCGGTTATCGTCGGCTTATGCCTAAATTTGTGAATGGACATTTTGGTTTTAAAAATAAATATGCATGCAAGATTTTATAATCTATCATTTTATTTTCCGAGCATATAATATAACTTTTCAGTTCATGAGATGAGCTAGAAAATTATTTGAGTTTGGTGCATTTATTAAGTGTTGGTCATGATTTATGGAGTTGAGCTCGGATTATTATTTTGATATTTGAGTTTGGATATTTTTATAAATTCCGGATTTCATTAAATGGTTTTAATGGTGGATTTTGAGATTTATATAAGATTTCCAAAAATGGGATTTTCGGTAGTTTCCTATTTTTAATTCTTGAAATTATTGGTGGAATATCGATCTTGACTTTGAGTTTTATAAATGGTTACCGAAAATGGGATTGTCGGTAGTTCTCCTCATAATTTAATTGTTTATTTGAGGCATAATGATTTTGACTTGGAGAATATTTTAGCGAGTATTTTCGGGCGGAGATACTATTATTTATGATTCATATTTGTTATTGAAATCTTGCTTATATTTATAAATTGGAGAATATTTTGACGTGTGAGACACGTCATTGAGTTGTGTTATGATTTCTTTTGATGATTTTCATGTACGGTTGGGAACCATACCATTCGTTTGGTCTTGGGGGAAGTTTAATGGATTTAAGTGACTTCGTATGTTTTAGTCACCATATTATAGGGTCGTTTATCTTGATTATTGCTAGCTAACCTTATTAGCGGTCCTCATCATATGTGAGTCGTTATTATAGCCTTATTAGCGGTCTTCTTCATATGTAAGTAGAGCGCTTAGCGTGGGACGCTATTATAGCCTGGGAGGCAACCGATCGGTATTTATATTTATTAGTTAGGTAGCCTTATTAGCGGTTCTCATCATATGTGAGTTGAGCACTTAGCGTGGGACGCTATTATAGCCTTATTTAGTGGTCCTCATCATATGTGAGTTGAGCGCTTAGCGTGGGACGCTATTATAGCCTGGGAGACATCGACCCGAGCCTGGGAGGCTCCTTTTTCATGGTGATAACTCTTCCCCTATTTTATTCTTCCCAATAATATATTTGATTAACCAGCGGGGCTGGTTTATCTCCTCTTATGAGATTTCTGTTTTAACTAACCAACGGGGCTGGTTTGTCCTTTATTAAGTGATTTTGGATTTAAAGTTTTAAGGATGTTTAAGTTGTATGCTGTTAAGTTTTTAAAGTTGAAAAGTGGGAAAGTATATAAGTTTTATAATTGTTAAGTTATTGAATTTATTTTCGTCCACTCACTCTAACGTTTTTAAATTACTTTCCCCTGTGTCCTTTGGTTTATAAATGCCCAGTTTGCAGGCTAAGTTATTTGAGGACGAGCGTACATGGAGTCGAGGCATAATCAGAGGCTGCTTCCACTTATTCATTTTCATTGTTTTCATTCATCATTAGATATGCTCTGAAAGTCCAGTAGTAGCTCATTAAATGTCCTTGTTGTTGGTTGTGGAATTATTATTAGATGAGAAATTGTTATTGGGAGTTTTGATGAACTTGGGGAGCAGGAAGGCTCCAGGAGATGAGGATGGATGTTTGATTATAGAAGTGTTAAGTTGGATTTTTCAAGAAAGGGTTGTCCATTTTCAAAGAAGGTTATGCCGAATTTTCGGTAACTTTTCCTTGAAGGTGGACCCCACAGGATTTACCTCGGGTTTCAGGGTGAAATTCGGGGTGGGTCCTTACACGTGGAAGATCCATCACCTAAGAAGCAAGTAAACCTTGATTAACTCATGCATAAAACTTAAACCAAAGTATAAGTCAAATGCGACATTTATTAACCAAGGCACTAACTCAAGATGGAACACAAAGATTTAAAATCCTACTAACAAAGTACTCTCTACTCTGACATCCTATTGACCTAGAGGCGACACCTAACCCTTCACATACCCAATGACATATCAATATCGAAGAGTTTATGATGGTGATCCGCTGCAGTCGGGCCATCACTCCAAAGTATTGATTATCACCAAATATGTAAACCTAGGCTCTGATACCAAACTATCACACCCTAATTTTCGAAGGATAAATTTTCAAAAATTTGGGCATGATATATCTTAAAATCTTAAGGAACTATCATGCCGGTTTTAAACCATTCGTTGTCTTCATGGACGAGGCGGCCAGGGAATATCCAGAAGTCAACCGGTACGTCTATAAGTACGAGAAGGCATATCCTGACGCCTAGGAGGATATTGTAAGTCATCTTACGTTTTTAAATTTTAAATTTTACTTATATATATGTCAAAATGTTAATTAATTATTTTTTTCCTATCCAATTAGGCGAAGATGAGGGAGGCTAGTGACGAGGTGATGAGTGCTATAGTGAGGGAGGTATGGCCGGACACGCAGGAGGAGGAGATGTCCGAAGCCATGTCACGGATCGACACTTCGAATCCGAGGGTTGGGGCGAGGATCATGGGCACAGCCTTCCCACCGCGAGGAAACAACTTCTACTGCCGGGGTCTAGGAAAGAAAGGCAAGGGGGTCCTGAAGACCACTCCAGGATTTCAACAAAAGGCAGCCTCGACCAGCAGCAGGACGACTCAGCTAGAGTCGGAAGTTGAGAGACTACGGGAACAGCAAGCTGCTCAGGTTGCCGCTCATGCCACCCAGATCGCCGCCCAGACAGCCTATATTACCACAGTATATGTCACCCAGCAGGCCCAACAGCAGCAGATGTTCCAATACTTGCAGAAGTTTACAGCTGCCCCAGTTTCAAGGACTTTTGGCTCCACCCATGCCTACGCCTATACCGCTATACCTTAGCCGCCGCAACCTCCTCAGCAGCAACCTCCTCCGCAGCAGCCCCCAGAATCGGATATTGATTTAGACAATCTAGATTTTTTGTAGTTGATCAATTATATAATTCTATGTGCTTGTTGTTGGTTATATGGAATTGTTTTGGTGTATTTTGCAGGTTGCTTAGAATGGTAATTTAGAAATTTTGGGTTCTTTTTTTTACTGGAATGGACTTATAGCCGACGAAACATGTAAGATATTCGTCGGCTATAGTATTTTTAATTTTTTTATAAGGTTTAGCCGACAAATTATGGCATGTTTCGTCGGCTAAATCCTTATAAAGCCGATGAAACAGACTATATTTCGTCGGCTATAGTTATTTTTTTAATTTTTTATTACATACTTTAGCCGACGAATATCTTAAATGTTTCGTCGACTAAAGTCTCAGACTATGGTCGACGAAACATTTAAGATATTCGTCGGCTAAATTTTGGGACAATAACCGACGACGTCTTCTAGTTTCGTCGGCTAAAGTCATCGCTGACGACTATTTCCCGACGAAACCATAGCCGACGAAGGCTCGTCGTATAAGATCTTAGCCGACGAATTAAGCTAACAGGCCGACGAAACTTTTTCGTCGGCTAAAGTGTTTGTCCTGGTAGTGTTTCTAAAACATTGGAACTCCTTCTGATGAGTGTGTGGTGTAGCAAAAGGTGTAGATAATCTCTAATTTTTTTTTTCCATCAAACGGTAATTTTTATTTTGACAAATTTTTTATTAAAGCGGTATAACTTATTTAGTAGGTTATATGAAAATTGTGAACCAATTATAATGAGGAAGTAAAATTTTCAAAAATATTGTGAAATAGGATTTGACAGGAATAGTGAAATACGGCTAGGGTTGAAAAATCAAAAGCTTCCGATAATGTCTGGTTCCCGATAAAATTGGTCAATCATTGTTACGCTTAGGCGTTTTTAAGAGGAGTTTAACCACCGGATGGTCAATTTAACAAAAATATTTTTTTGATTCCTAAATCTCATATATACAAGTTTTAGGTTCGAAAATAGGGAAAAAGAGGGTTTCGCACGATGCCGGTCAACCGTGTTTCGTGTAAAAAATGAGGTTGAACTAAGTTTGACCGATTCGATGGGTGGCCTAACGTATTCGAAACGAGGTGGATTTTTTTCAGTAAACATATTTAATTACCATGACTATATCAAACGGTTGAATTTTTATTTTCACATATTTATGACTTTGGAGAGCTACGTGCCTACTAAAGCGGTATAACTTGTTTAGTAGGTTATACGCAAGTGTACAACTTTGTAAACCAACTATAAAAATGAAACAAAATTTTAAAAAATTTCATGAAATAAGATTTGATCGGAGTAGTGATATATGACTTTGGTTGGAAAATCACGTGCTTCGGTTAACGTCTAGGTCTCGATAGAAGCAGTCAACCTTTTTTATGCATAATATTCCCTAGGGGGAGCCCTATAGTCGGGATGTAAACGTCTCTAAATTTTTATATGAGTGGTTAGGTCTCATCTATGTGAGAGGTTACTGTGAGGAATGATTGACCAAACTTGGTCACAGAGAGGTAGATAAGAGCGTTTTCGTGTGATAAGTGACGATTAGGGTTGACTGTTTCGATCGAGCCCCGAACGTTGCCGAATACAATTGTGAGAGTTTACTGTGAGGAAGGATTGACCAAACTAGGTCACAGAGAGGTAGATAAGAGCGTTTTCGTGTGATAAGTGACGATTAGGGTTGACCGTTTCGATCGAGTCCCGAACGTTGCCAAATACAATTGAATTTAATACCATAGCCATGTTTCACTATAATGATCACATCATACGGTCGAATTTTCATTTTGTGAATTTTAGTAATTGGAATTACAACGTACCAACTAATGTAGTATAAATTGTTTAGTAGGTTATATGCAAGTGTACAACTTTATGAACCAACTATATAGATGAAGCAAAATTTTAAAATATCTCGTGAAATAAGATGTGATCAGAATAATGAAATATGGCTATGGTTGAAAAATCACGTACATCGGGTAACATCTGGGTCTCGATATAAGCGGTCAACCCTTTTTACACTTAATATATCCTATGGGGAGCCCTATCGTCGGGACGTAAAAAACTCCAAATTTTTACATGGGTCGTTACATCTCATCTATGTGAGAGTTTAATGTGTGGAAGGATCGACCAAAATAGGTCACGTAGGGGTAGGTAATAGCGTTTTTGTGTGATAAATGACGTTGAATTAGAATTGACTGATTCGATCAAGCCCCGAACGTTGCCGAATCCAGTTGAATTTTTTACCATGGTCGTGTTTCATTATAACGGTCATATCAGATGGTCGATTTTTTATTTTGTGATTTTAGTCATTGGAATCACAACGTGCCTACTAATGTGGCATAACTTGTTTAATGTCATATGCAAGTATCCAACTTTGTGAACCAACTATATAGTGAAAGCAAAATTTTTAAAAATCTTGTGAAATAAGATGTGAACGGAATAATGAAATACGACTATGGTTGAAAAATCACTTACTTCGGGTGACGTATGGATCCCGATAGAAGTGGTCAACCCTTTTTACGTTTAATATTCCCTATGGGGAGCCCTATTGTCGGGACGCAAACGTCTCCAAATTTTTATATGAGTGGTTACATCTCATCTATGTGAGAGTTTACTGTGAGGAAGGATTGACCAAACTAGGTCACGGAGAGGTAGGTAAGAGTGCTTCCGTGTGATAAGCGACAATGAATTAGGGTTGACCGATTCGATCAATCCCCGAACGTTGCCGAATACAGTTGAATTTAATATCATAGCCATGTTTCACTATAATGATCATATCCGACAGTCGAATTTTCATTTTGAGAATTTTTGTCAATAGAATCACAATGTGCCTACTAATGGGGTATAACTTGTTTAGTTGTTATATGCAAGTGAACAACATTGTGAACAAACTTTATACAAAAAGCAAAATTTGCAGACATCTTGTGAAATAAGATGTGACCGGTATAGGGAAATACGGCTTTGGTTGAAACATCACTTGTTTCGGGTAACGTCCGGGTCCCGATAATAGCGGTCAACTCTTTTTATGCTTAATCTACCCTATGGGAAACCCTATTGTCGGGATGTAAACATGTCCAAATTTTTACATGGGTGGTTACGTCTCATCTATGTGAGAGTTTAGTGTGTGGAAGAATCGACCAAAATAGGTCACTGAGGGGTAGCTAAGTGCGTTTTTGTGTGATAAATGACGTTGAATTAGAGTTGACCGCTTCGATCGAGCCCTGAATATTGCCGAATCCAGTTGAAATTTTTACCATGGTCGTGTTTCATTATAATGGTCACATCAGACGGTCGATTTTTTCATTTTGTGATTTTAGTCATTGGAATCACAATGTGTCTACTAATGTGGTATAACTTGTTTAGTTAGTTATATGTAAGTGAACAACATTGTAAACCAACTTTATACAGGAAGCAAAATTTGCTGAAATCTTGTGAAATAAGATGTGACCGGTATAGCGAAATAAGGTTGTGGTTGAAAAATCACCTATTTTCGATAACGTTTGGATGTCGATCAATGCGGTCAACCTTAAACCAACGTCATTTATCACACGGAAACGCTTTTGCCTACTCCTATACGACCTAGTTTGGTTGATTCTTCCACACACAAAACTCTCACTAATGATATGTAATCACCCATGTAAAAATTTAGGGACGTTCACCTCCCAACGATAGAGCTCCTCATAGGAAAACATAAGCGTAAATAGGGTTGACCGCTTCTATCTGGGACCAAACGTTGCCGAAAATATGTTATTTTGCAACCATAGTCATATTTCACCATACCGATCACATCCTATTTCAAAAGATTTTTGAAAATATTGCTTCCTCTGTATAGTTGGTTCACAAAGATGTTTAGTAATACCACATTAGTAGCCACGTTGTGCTTCCAATGACTAAATTTCACAAAATGAAAATTCAACCGTCCGATATGATCAACGTACTTAAATACGTCTATGGATAAAAATTCACTTGATTTTGATAATGTTTGGGTCTCGATCCACGCGGTCAACCTTAAACCAACATCACTTGTTACACGAAAATGGTCTTACCTATCCCTCTATAACCTAGTTTGGTTGATTATTCCACACACTAAACTCTCAAATTGATGGGATGTAACCACCTATGTAAAAATTAGGGATGTTCACCTCCAGACGATAGGGCTCCCCATAGGAAAACATAAGCGTAAATAGGGTTGACCGCTTCTATCGGGGACCAAACGTTACCGAAAATATGTGATTTTTCAACCATAGCCCTTTTTCACCATATTGATCACATCCTATTTCACAAGATTTTTAAAAATTGTCACACCCCAATTTTCGAAAGGAAATTTTCAAAAATTTTGGCATAATATCCCTTAAAATAATATAATCCCAAAACCTGTTTTAACAAAATTTCAATGAAACTAAACTCAATGCGGAAAGTAAAATTTACACACAACTACATATTGAGTTAAATATTACATTTCCTTGTTTACATAAACTCGAGAGTCAACAAAATGAGACGCCCACATGAGTTTATTATTGTCTATCCCAATGTATATATAAAAATAAATATATACAATGAACAACCAAAACCCAACAAAAAACCCTGCCACTAAGCCTCCACCTCAACCCTGCTGATCCTCACCTGCAGGTCTAACCCCTACACCAAGAATTTCTGCACCAGGTTGTAAACAACAAACCCGGTAAGCTAAAAAGCTCGTATGAGTAAACTCAAAAATAACACAACATTTATCACATCCAATATTCCACACGAGAGATTGGATCCATAATTAAAGAAAAACACACATCCAACACATTACCCAAGAAAAGTACCCACGAGTCCCAGATATTTAATAAAATACCCTTCATGACCTACAACAACACTATGTGTACCCATGGGTCCCAGATACCATACAATATCTCCCATAACCTACACTGACAGACGGACTAGAGCTTTATTCCTAACCGCAACCAATCACCCGGCTAAATGCTTGGAACCCGGTTTGACTGTCTAATATCAAACACAAAAATGATAAATAGCAACTTAACCGCAACCAATCACCCAATTAAGGACTTGGAACCCAGTTTGGCTATTTATCAAAAAATCAGAATATCACAACATTAACCTCAACAACACAATATCACATCATTATTCTCAACCACACAATATCACATTATTATTCTCAACAACACAATATCACATCATTAATTCTATTCTTTCACATGGAAATATTTACCTGAACAAAATATAGATATTCCACAAGAATAATCTATAAATAATCAATAAACTCATGATCACATGAATCTCAAAATAGCACAAAAGAAAACTTGTTTTATCTTACCTTTGAGCCGTTGGCGATCAAACTCATATATTATTAAAAACAATTAAAAAGCATAATATTAAATCCAACATCATCATCATTATCATCATCACATGACCATAAGTAAATTTGATTCAAAAGTGAACCTTGGTGAGATTTACTCACCTTGAAATCCTGCTGCAAAACCCCCAACACAACGAAGGCAAGCCAATCACAAAATCACAAATCACCTAAAATCACACAATTAAAAACCTTAGAAACCAAGGTATTGAAGGATAACACAAAACCCTTAAACTAACCCTTAGCTCAAGGGAGGACAACTTCCCAAAGTCGTTGAACTCAACGACTCAATAGAGCTGCCTCAACTCTTCAAAACCTAAACTCTAACCCAACCAAACCAACACCAATAAACTTAAGTTCTAGCATGCCAACATTTCTTAAAAACTAGCCACACTACCACTCAACAAGCTCACAACAGTAAGGACTACCTAACCACAGGAAACTAGGGCTGCAACTCAGCCGTACGCGCTGCCACGCGCCGCCACAGGCGGCGGCGAGTGGGCCCCACGAGCCACCCCAAACTTCCGAATTTGAGAAAACTCCCAACAGCAAAGTTGAAGCTTGAAGCAAGGGGAACAACTTTCATACTTGATACTTCGACCAATTTTGGCCGGAACCGGCCGGAAACCGTCCCGAACCGTGACCAGAAAATCAATTCCAAAACCTGCAAAATCGGCCTCAAAACCTCAAAAACTTGCTTCAATCTTTGCCTAGACACTACTAGGAGGAAGAGGGGATCAAGACTCATCTAAACTTGGCCGGAAACGACGTCGAAATCGCCGGTTTTCCGGCGGGACAGCAGCAGCTCCGCCGCTTCGTGGCGGCCGGACAGCGGGCGGGACTGCTCCAGAAATGTAGAGGACGTCGGTACGGATCCAACGGAACCGGCGACGTCCAAAAAGGTGGCCGGATGAGGAAGAAAATGACCGGAGAAGGAAGTGGGTATGGGTCGGGAGAGAGGAGAGAGAGACTGAGAGCTGGCTGCTGCTGCAGTTTTAGGTTTTCCAAAAATAATTCCCACACATTTTTCTACTTATACTCTTTTCAAACCCGGAAACAAACTTCCTCTGACCATAACTTCTTCATGCGACATCCGTTTTAGACGTGCCGCATGTTCACGAACTCGTATCGACAAACTCTACACTTTCGTGAAGGAAGTTTTCGAAGATAACTTACGAAAAATAAAGTCAACTTTTGGCTTCTCAAAAGTCAAAGCACTTTAATTAAACTCCCGAAACTTTAATTTCGCATAACCAAAGAATTTCCATAAATAATCCTTCATTAATTAAGGGAATAATACAAGAAAAAATGATATGAAAATCTAGGGTATTACTATCTACCCACCTTAAAGGAATTTCGCCTCGACATTCACCTTAAAGATACTAACCCAAAAACAACTTGGGGTACTTAGCCCTTATGTCCGACTCTAACTCCCAAGATGCATCACCCTCATCATGGTGACTCTAACACACCTTAACCAAATCGACTTCCTTCCTTCGAAGCCTCTTGGTTGATTTATCCAAGATTCGAACCGGTTCAACAACAAAGGTTGCATCCGCATTCACCTTGATAGAACTATAATCAATGACATGTGATGCATCCGGAATATACTTCCTCAACAAGGACACATGGAATACATTGTGTACCCCGGACATGATAGGAGGTAAGGCAAGCCGGTAAGCCAAATCTCCTACTTTCTCCAAAATCTCAAAAGGCCCCACATACCTAGGAGCCAACTTCCCCTTCTTGCCAAATCTCACCACCCCTTTAGTAGGTGAGACCTTCAAGAACACATGATCCCTAACCTCAAACTCTACTTGCCTCCTCTTCAAGTCGACATAGCTCTTTTGCCTGCTTTGCGCCGTTCGGATCCTGTCTCGGATAGTAGAGACTTTCTCAGTCGTCTCTTAAACAATATCAGGACCCAACAGCTCACTATCACCCACCTCCGCCCAACAAATAGGTGACCTACATGGCCTCCCATAGAGTGCCTCATATGGTGCCATGCCGATACTAGAGTGATAGCTATTATTGTAGGCAAACTCAATCAATTGGAGGTGATCCTCCCAACTTCCCTTGAAGTCCATGACACAAGCCCTCAGCATATCTTCTAACACCTAATTCACCCGCTCAGTATGCCCATCAGTCTGAGGGTGAAATGCTGTGCTCATGTCTAAGGTAGTACCCATGGCTTTCTGAAAGCCATCCCAAAACTTTGAAGTGAATCGGGGGTCTCGATCTGAAACAATCGAAGTAGGCACTCCATGAAGTCTCACTATCTCCTTCACATACAACTTGCATAAAGCATCTACCGTGTACGACATCAACACGGGAAGGAAATGCGCTGACTTCGTCAAATGGTCCACAATCACCCATATAGCATCATGTCCAAGCTTGGACTTAGGCAGTCCGGTCACAAAGTCCATAGAAATCTGCTCCCACTTCCAAGTAGGAATAGATAATGGCTGTAACATACCTCCAGGCCTCTGATGCTCCGCTTTCACCTGCTGCCAAGTGAGGCACTTGGACACATACTCTGCTACATCTTTCTTCATCCCACTCCACCAAAACTGCCTACGCAAATCTTTATACATCTTGGTGCTCCCTGGGTGCACCGTATAATGAGATCGATGTGCCTCCCAAAGGATCTCCCCTTTGAGATCATTACTATTAGGAACACACAATCTCAATCTATGCCTCAATCCACCATCTGATCCAACCGACCACTCGGTAGGACACTCATCCAACAAGTCCACCACTAACTCTGCCACCTTAGCACGTGAGAACTCGTCATGTGCTTGGCCCTGGATGATCCTGGAAATCAAAGTGGGCTGCACAGAGGCGCTCCCAAGGAAGATCCCCTGCTCCCTGCCTGATGGCAGAATGCCAAACTCAAAAGCAGTCTCCAATATGAGCCACTCCTGCACCATCATAGAGGCGACTATACCCCTAGGCTTCCTGCTCAATGCATCAGCCACTACATTGGCTTTCCCAGGGTGATACTCCAAAGTGAAGTCATAGTCCTTAAGGAGCTCTATCTTCCTCCTTTGCCTCATGTTCAAATCTTTCTGAGAGAATAAATACTTCAAACTCTTATGATCAGAAAAGAGTTTGAACTTCTCTCCATACAAGTAATGCCTCTAAATCTTCAAGGCAAATACTACAGCGGCTAGCTCTAGGTCATGAGTTGGATAATTCTTCTCATGAACCTTCAACTGCCTAGAGCCATATGCCACAACACCGCCAAGCTGCATCAACACACAACCTAAACCCCGATGAGAAGCGTCGCTATAAACAACATAGCCGACACCACTAATAGGAATGACCAACACTGGGGCGGTAGTCAACCTAGTCTTCAACTCCTCAAATGCCTTTTCACACTCATCGGTCTACACAAACTTGGCATTCTTCTTTGTCAACTTGGTCAAAGAAGAGGCAATGCTAGAAAATCCCTCAATAAATCTCCGGTAGTATCCTGCCAACCCAAGGAAACTATAGATCTCCGTGGGAGTAGTGGGACGACTCCAATTCAACACCGCCTCCACCTTAGAGGGATCCACCGAAATCCCCTCCTTTGATACCACATGACCAAGAAACTTGACCTCTTCCTTCCAAAACTCACACTTCTCATACTTAGCATCCAACTTGGCCTCCCTAAGAACTTGTAGTACGATCCATAGATGCCTATCATGTTCCTCCAAAGTCTTGGAGTAAATCAAAATATCATTCACAAATATTACCACAAACACATCCAGATAAGGACTGAACATGCGGTTCATCAAATCTATAAAAGCAGCAGGGGCATTGGTTAATTAGACCAAAGGACATAACCACAAACTCAAAATGTCCATATCTAGTCCTGAAAGCGGTCTTCGGAATATCCTCCTCCTTCACCCTCAACTGGTGATAACCGGACCTCAGGTCAATCTTAGAGAATACCGTAGCACCTCTAAGCTGATCAAACAAATCATCAATCCTAGGTAAGGGATACCTAACCTTGACGGTCACCTTATTCAACTCCCGATAGTCCACACACAATCGGAGTGTATCATCCTTCTTCCTCACAAACAACACTGGTGCACCCTAAGGCAAGGTGCTTGGTCTAATGAATCCCTGCTCGAGAAGACCCTCAATCTGAACATTCAACTCCTGAAGTTCAGTTCTCCCCATTTGATAAGGAGTCTTTGATACCGGTGAAGTACCTGGTACCACATCGATAGCAAACTCCACTACCCTCTTAGGAGGTAACCCTGGAATCTCCTGGAACACGTCACTAAACTCAGAGACTACTGCAATATCCGCAATACCCACGGTACTACCGGTAGCCTCAATGTGTGCCAACACTCCTTCCCACATGGTCGTGTCCAACCTATGACAAAGATAGCGAAAGCTTGGCTGTCCAGGAATGTGGAATGACACTACCATACCAAAACAATCAATCAAGGTATGGTTTGGCCTTAGCCAATCCACTCCCAAAATCACATCATAAGAGCGGTCTGGAATCACAATCAGGGAAGCAAGGAACTCTCTCCCACTAATCACTATAGGGCAAGCATCACACAAAGTGCCAAGCTCTATAGAAACACCGAGAGGTGAAGAAACACACAAGGATCTAGTAAGCGGCGTCGGAGTCAAGCCTAATGCCCTCACCACTGAGCTAGATATGAAGGAATGGGTTGCCCCCGTGTCAAACAAAATGGAAGCAAGCAGATCATAAACAAGAATGGTACCTTCCACTCCTGCACCACGCTGACCAATGGCATATACTCTGGCTGGCGCTGGAAGTAATGGTCTCTGCTGAACACCCTGCCCTCCAGCCTGAGGTCGGGTGCAATCTCTGGCAAAATGGCCTGCCTGCCCACAAGTGAAGCATTCTTGCCTCTTAGGCTTCGTGCATGCCGAAGAGAAGTGGCCCGGCTCACCACAGTTGAAACACTTCAATGGTGCTGCCTGCCTAATAGGTGGAGACCTAATAGGTGCAGCTGCTGCTCTAACTGGAGCCAGCTGATGAGTCTGCCGCCTCTTCCCATAACCACCTCTGTGGTCCCCTGAGCTGCTACTCCCCGCTAGGGCCTTGCCCTTCCCCTGGACATCTCTCTGCCTCTCCATCTCATGCATCACCTCCTCTTGCTCAACTGCAAGGGCACTCTCCACTGCTTCTGCTAGAATAGCAAACCGGTGGGAAGTCACCAACTTCCGGAGCTTATGCCTCAAACCCCGAATGAACTTCCGTGCCAAGTCGACTTCATCCATCTCTCTAGCAAAGCGATACAACTGAGAAAAATGGGCCTCATAATCCCTGACACTCATCAGGCCCTGCACCAGAGCTATGAACTCAAGGTCCAACTGCTCCCTCACTGTATCAGGAAAATACTTCTCCCGAAAGAGCTGAACAAACCCCTCCCAAGTCAGGGCGGTCACATCTCGAGATCTCTCTACCCCACTCCACCATACTCGTGCCTCATCCTTGAGAAGAAACGTAGCAATACGCATCTTCTCGATCTCCGTACACGTGATCATGGTGAAGTATGTCTCAATGCCCTCTATCCAATGATTAGCTACGAGGTAGTCTGTACCTCCAAGAAAGGAAGGCGCTCCTAACCTGATGATACCCTGAGCCAGCCTGGCCAATCGCAGACCATCATCTACCGCAACTGGCACTGGTACCTCCAACACTACCTCCTCCTCAAAGAAGTCATCCACAGGTGGAGCCCTACCTCTGCCTCTAGCCCCACCTGCCCCTCTGGCTCTACCAGCCCCTCTGGCCCTACCTCGGCCTCTAGCTCTCCCTCGCCGAGGATCCATCACCTAAGAAGCGAGCAAACCTTGGTTAACTCATGCATAAAACTTAAACCAAAGTATAAGTCAAATGCGACACTTATTAACCAAGACACTAACTCAAGATGGAACACAAAGATTCAAAACCCACTAACAGAGTACTCTCTACTCTGACATCCTATTAACCTAGAGGCGACACCTAACCCCTCACATACCCAATGACATATCAATACCAAAGAGCTTATGATGGTGATCCGCTGCAGTCGGGCCATCACTCCGAAGTATTGATTATCACCAAATATGTAACCCTCGCTCTGATACCAAACTATCACACCCCAATTTTCGAAAGGAAATTTTCAAAAATTTTGGCATAATATCCCTTAAAATAATATAATCCCAAAACCTATTTCAACAAAATTTCAATGAAACTAAACTCAATGCGGAAAGTAAAATTTACACACAACTCCATATTGAGTTAAATATTACATTTCCTTCTTTACATAAACTCGAGAGTCAAGAAAATGAGACGCTCACATGAGTTTATTATTGTCTATCACAATGTATATATAAAAATAAATATATACAATGAACAACCAAAACCCAACAAAAAACCCTGCCACTAAACCTCCACCTCAACCCTGCTGATCCTCACCTGCAGGTTTATGATAAGACGTATTTGCACACGTATCAATTAACTCTGTCAACAAATCAACCGTAGTATAAAGCAAGCAGGGATCGTTCTAAACCGGGGATCCAACTACAGGGTAGATCCATCTAATCTAATAAAAATGTCGAAATAAGCATATAGGGTTTAAAGGTTTTGATGATTTTGGAATAAACATTGAAAATAAATCCTAAATTACTTCTATACATATTTACATGTGATCAACCAACAATCATGCAAACTTAACTAAACAACCATGTAAGAACAAAGAAGACGATCTCTAATCTCATTTAAGTCTACACCGTGAGCAATTATACAACCTAAATTTGATATGCACATAAGTTCCTACGTGGTTCCTATGACATAGACCTACTTAGAATTAGACTACGGGTTTCATTCAACATCGTGACACAAACAAGCTCGGCTACGTGCTCTACTTATAGGTCACACACATAAACTAATCATGCAATTACGTATCACATAAAGAATCGATGTGTTTAAGCACAAGTCCAAATCAAACATAGGTAGAAAATCGGTGAAATAACAAAGACAATGCAACTTATCAACTACTTATATCAAAGTCGAACTTTGGATGATTAACACATGCAATATCAACTACTTGTATCAACTACACATGATAATGGAAGAATGCACCGAAAATCTTAAAGTATATTGACATAAAACTCACGGCATAAAATCTAAAATCATTGATTAAAAATTGAAAACTTTAATTCAAAACATGGTTAAAAGTGTTTCTATCTCATAGACAAGAATCGAAACATACTTAAGCAAAAACCTAAAACAAACATTAAAAAAAATACAAACACATACTAATCCGAAAGTAAAAGATGAAATACACTCTCAGAATATCCCTACTTGTTCTATTCTTCGAGTGAGCGGAATCCTAGGCTACGTGCTTTGGATCAAGGATGATGGTGGAATCGGATTATGGTGTTTGGAGGTTGATGGAGTTTCGGCAAAGGCTTTGGTGTTATTTGCACAGGTTGATGATGATAATTGCTGCCATGCCGTGCCCTATTTATAGAGTAACAAGTCTTGATCTCCAAGAATTCCTCAAGCACAAGGAATCCTATTGAATCGGCAAAACCAAATCCAAGTTGGATTTAATTTCTTCTATTGTTCTTCAAGGAATCCTCATGCATTAAGGAATGACAAGACCATCTTGAACTTGGAAACCCTTCTCTCTTGGGCCGCACGGTTTCTCTCTCCTTGGTGACTTGGGAAATCTTCACGGCATCTCCATACATATCTCGGATTGTACTTCTCCTAGCTCAAGCAGGAATTCCTAGCTGCCGGCCACCTTTCTCTCATGAGTCAGGAAAACATTTTCCTAGTCAACACGGGTTTAGACTTTCCTGAAATAGAAATAAGAAAATTAGAAACTAGGAAAGAGGAAAGATGGAATCCTGATCAAGACAGGAATTTTGAGTAAACAAGGATTTCCAACACTTAGCACAATTTCAACACCAAATTATTCAAATCCGAAAATACTATGAATTCTAACACCAAAACCTACATATTTCTACATTAAGCAATTATTCTACACTAAACACAAATATAAAGCTAAAACAACTAAATAGGAGTTAACAAAGGGTAAATAAAGGGTATAAACATATTAAGAACATCACACTTTGTGCTCCTATCAACAACCCCACACTTAACCTTTGCTAGTCCCTTAGCAAACCACTAAAACAAAAGCAACAGAATTAATCTCGAAAATACTACAATGACTCAATCTAATGCCTTCAACGAAATTGTCTCACAGACCTTCAAAATCATAGCATCAGGAATAGCACAAGAATCGAAATTGAAAGATGAATTCAATGGTTAATAAACATGAGATTTCGATGTAACAAGTAAGACATGGCAGAAACAAAGGTGAAATTAAGCTCGACACGTTCCAAACAAGTTCAAATTCAACTCACAAAGGATATGCACTCCGAAATTTTTTTTTTTTCTCTCAAGAACATGGCATATGCTTAAAAGCTTTTCACACACAAGAGTTATAAAGAACATAGTGAATTCGAAAACCTTATGAAAGATACCAATCATATGCACAAATAAACCACAACCATACGCTTACTCATGAAACAGACTCCACAATCAAAGGCTACTTATCTTAAGAATCATGCGGATCTTTAGAAAATAGGTTGGTTAGGCTCGGCATGGAAAAATTTTCAAAGTAAAGGAATCACAAAGGTCATCCTCAAGACTTAGCAGAGCAAGAACATCCACCTTATGTCACCAAACACCATCAAGGGCCAAATATCATCATGTTGGACCCATCTTTCACTTTAAACACTGTGAAAATGAACAAAGGCTAAAAGTATAACATATTGAGCCTTCAACAAACAAATCACAACTCCAAATTCACAAAAAAAACTTCATCTAGGCCGAGATATCTTCATCAAAATCAATTCGTAAACTTTTTTTTTTTTTTTTT
>NC_020497.1:17426760-17440745 GCF_000184155.1 Fragaria vesca subsp. vesca
CTTAAACTAACCCTTAGCTCAAGGGAGGACAACTTCCCAAAGTCGTTGAACTCAACGACTCAATAGAGCTGCCTCAACTCTTCAAAACCTAAACTCTAACCCAACCAAACCAACACCAATAAACTTAAGTTCTAGCATGCCAACATTTCTTAAAAACTAGCCACACTACCACTCAACAAGCTCACAACAGTAAGGACTACCTAACCACAGGAAACTAGGGCTGCAACTCAGCCGTACGCGCTGCCACGCGCCGCCACAGGCGGCGGCGAGTGGGCCCCACGAGCCACCCCAAACTTCCGAATTTGAGAAAACTCCCAACAGCAAAGTTGAAGCTTGAAGCAAGGGGAACAACTTTCATACTTGATACTTCGACCAATTTTGGCCGGAACCGGCCGGAAACCGTCCCGAACCGTGACCAGAAAATCAATTCCAAAACCTGCAAAATCGGCCTCAAAACCTCAAAACCTCAAAAACTTGCTTCAATCTTTGCCTAGACACTACTAGGAGGAAGAGGGGATCAAGACTCATCTAAACTTGGCCGGAAACGGCGTCGAAATCGCCGGTTTTCCGGCGGGACAGCAGCAGCTCCGCCGCTTCGTGGCGGCCGGACAGCGGGCGGGACTGCTCCAGAAATGTAGAGGACGTCGGTACGGATCCAACGGAACCGGCGGCGTCCAAAAAGGTGGCCGGATGAGGAAGAAAATGACCGGAGAAGGAAGTGGGTATGGGTCGGGAGAGAGGAGAGAGAGACTGAGAGCTGGCTGCTGCTGCAGTTTTAGGTTTTCCAAAAATAATTCCCACACATTTTTCTACTTATACTCTTTTCAAACCCGGAAACCAACTTCCTCTGACCATAACTTCTTCATGCGACATCCGTTTTAGACGTGCCACATGTCCACGAACTCGTATCGACAAACTCTACAACTTTCGTGAATGTAGTTTTCGAAGATAACTTACGAAAAATAAAGTCAACTTTTGGCCTCTCAAAAGTCAAAGCACTTTAATTAAACTCCCGAAACTTCAACTTCGCATAACCCAAAGAATTTCCATAAATAATCCTTCATTAATTAAGGGAATAATACAAGAAAAAATGATATGAAAATCTAGGGAATTAAAAAAATATTGCTTCCTTTGTATAGTTGGTTCATAAAGATGACATTAGTTGTCACGTTGTGGTTCCAATAGCTAAATTTCACAAAATGAAAATTCAGCTGTCAGATATGATCAGCGTAGCTATAGATAAAAATTCACCTGTTTTTGATAATGTCTGGGTCTCGATCCACGCGGTCAACATTAAACCAATGTTACTTATTACACGAAAATGGTCTTACCTACCCCTATATAATCTAGTTTGGTTGATTCTTCCATACATAAAACTCTCAAATTGATGGGATGTAACTACCTATGTAAAATTTAGGGACGTTCACATCCCGACGATAGGGCTCCTATAGGAAAACATAAGCGTAAATAGAGTTGACCGCTTCTATCGGGACCAAACGTTACCGGAAATATGTGATTTAGTAGTCACGTTGAAAATATCCCTATGTCAACCATATTCCTATTTCACCATACCGATCACATCCTATTTCATAAGATTTTTGAAAATATTGCTTCCTCCGTATAGTTGGTTCACAAAGATGTACACTTGCATATAACCTACTAAACAAGTTATACCACATTAGTAGTCACGTTGTGGTTCCAATGGCTAAATTTCAAAAAATAAAAATTCAACCGTTGGATATGATCAACGTACTTGAATACGGCTATGGAAAAAAATTGACCTGTTTTCGATAAAATTTGGCTCTCGATCCACGCGGTCAACCTTAAACCAACGTCACTTATTTACGAAAACGCTCTTATCAACCCCTATATAACGTAGTTTGGTTGATTCTTACACACACAAAACTCTCACATTGATGGGATGTAACCACCCATGTAAAAATTTAGGGACGTTCACCTCCCGACGATAAGGCTCTCCATAAGGAAGTATAAACGTAACTAGGGTTGACCGCTTCTATCGGGGACCAAACATTACCGAAAATATGTGATTTTTCAACCATAGTCGTATTTCATCATACCGATCACATCCTATTTCACAAGATTTTTAAAAATATTGCTTCCTCCGTATAGTTGGTTCACAAAGATGTACACTTGTATATAATATACTAAACAAGTTATACCACATTAGTAGCCACGTTATGGTGTTATCGGATGGTCACTAAATTGCAAAATTTGGTATGTTTCACTAGCATGGTCATAGTGACCATATTGCTAGATCAGTACTCCAACTAGGCAAAATGAACATAAGACATGAATCTCAATCTATTAATTAAATTTGCAAATCCATATATACAAATGTCAATATCCAATCTCAATAGCAATTACAAAACAAAAGGAAATACACAGAAATCCATATATAACATGGACCTTTTTAGGCTATCTATTGATTCTTTGTTAGTCCCCCTGTTATCAAGAGCTGCTTAGTTTAGGACATCCTCCTCTTTTAGATCAAAGTCAGATACCCTACAATAAAATCCATGTAGCTATGTTAGTAGTAGAAAATAACAGACAACAGAGAGATTAAACTTATTACAATGTTGGGGCTTAGGTAAGTACATACACAACTTCTGACTATTGGAGTTGCAAACAAACAAATAACCTATCTCCTAACAGAGAAGAGTTTTGAAGGTAATCTCTTACTACCTTCAAGAACTACGATAAAGGACGAAAAAAAATGAAAAAATGAAAGAGAACCAAAGTGACGATTTATATAGTTCCTATGTAATATACTAGCACAATGAATTGCAAAGAATAAAACCGATATAGCCTTTTCATAGATGCCTGCTTTATGGAGGTGCAGATTACCTGGGCAAGTGTTGGAAAATTTTCTTAAAGTGGTCTTGACAAATAGACCACTGTAAAGCAGCAACCCATGAAGATCACTCTGTAAAAACAATTTTGCATGTAAAAATATAAGAATATTAATAGAAACAGTAAAGACGGTTGGAGGTTTGAATAATGGTGTGCCTGAAGAGAAGACCATAATAATGCAAAGCCATGGCTCATCTTTATACATATCTTTATTATTAACCACAACAGCTAAAATTAGGCACTGGTAATAGTAGAACTAAAGATGGGATCCCCTTGTCAAATCAGTATGTTTTCATATCAAACACATTACATTAACATACCTTTTACCTTATTCCTGCAAGCAATTCTAAGAATCTTTATGTACCATCATCACATAAGGCATGCTAGGAATGCATTGCAACCATCCAATATCATCAGAGGAACCTCGCAATGTTCTCTGTACACAAGATGCGATACTACAGATGTAAAAGCAAATCTGAAATTAATGTTTAAGTTTACTACAAGCAATGAACACCAGTGATACTCAAAGAAACATTTCAAACTGTGAATACCATTGATACTCAAAAGAAACATTACAGATTATTCACAAATGAAAAATACTTCTATATAAGATGTTAAGATCATATGGCTAACTGTTCACGTGTAACAGGGATCTTTTTAGGCTATATCTACCTACTGGTTCTTTGTTATTCATGCTGTTACCAAGAGCTGCATAGACCAAGACATCCTCTTATTTTGGATCAAAGTCAGATACCCTACAGTAAAATCCATGTAGCTATATTAATAGAAAAGATCTATATGAGGAGAATGCACCTAGCAAAAGGCATGAGTCAATAGTCAACTCGTCTATAAATTTGCATGCAAAAACACGACACGTATTAGAGAAGCAAAAGGCAGGATTGTACACAAACAAACATATAGCAAAAATATGAAGAGAATGCACCTAGCATGTAAAGAGATTGTTAGAGCAATGTACCAAATTTTAATATTCATGAGCCCTCTCCTTAAAAATACAGGCACTGAATGCATAATATGCATCAGTATTTCATATTGTCATGAAGAACAGCTACTGGTAAAGCAACAAGGGCTACAGATGCTTTGATGCAGCTTCCAGAATATGCTTTTCAGTCTTAATTTCACTATATAGAAACAAATGCAAGCATACTAAGAATTGATTTTATTTCAGTTTACGTCATATGCATTGAATTGACTTGAATTCAGAAATGATTTTATTTAGCTTTGACTATGAAAACAAGGTCAAGGTGCAAACAGATGTCTAAATTCCAAGTAAAATCTATGCTATGACCTGTGCAACAACAACAATAATATAGGGCAGCAATACTCTCATAAAATTAACAGAAGGAATACTTGATAAAAACATGAATCACTGCTGCACATAAATTGATTGGATTCTACAGCTAATGAATTATACAAGTCCATGCCAAACTATATAAATCAATGAACTGAATCAAGAGGTAACTCTACAGCCAGTAGCTAAAGCTGAAGCAAATTCATAAGGCCAGAGATGAAGCAATTTTGAATGGCCTGGCTTCCATTAACGCCAATCGAATTCGAAAAAGAGAAACAGAATCAGAGGGATTGATTAGAAATTTGAAGATTGAAAAATCTGAAGCAGTAAACCCTAGAAAATCAAATCAGAGTGAGTAGAGTAGAGTGAGAGATCGTACCGACTGGAAGTTGCGGCAATCGACGATCGTCGAAGAGAGGCAGATCATCTGATACGATTATCAAATGGTCTCTCAGATTTAGCAAGGAGATAGGAACAAGAGAAAGAGGGCCACTACCAATCCACAATCGCACAAACAGCGCGTGCCGACCACTCCCCGTTAAATTTTCCGGGTGCGCGATGCGCTGAATAGGCTCTCCTGTAACCATATCATGTACATACCCATCTTAAAACAGATTAAGCAATCCAAAGAAAAATAAAAACACAGAACGTCATCTTCTTCTTCTTTCCTCCCTAGCCTCCTGCTCTTGATTCACTACAGTATTTAGAAACCCAAATCACACTCCCACTCTTCAGAAACCCAAATCGTCCTAAAATCTTAATCGCAATTTGAATCCTGCCCAATCCTATAGTCTTCCCACTCATCCCAACAAAATGTTAACAAATGCCCAGAATAGATCTAGGTAGAAGGAATAGAGAGTAGCAAAAGGAAAGAGAGAGAAGAACAGAGAGCATTGAGGGATTAAACAATCAAATAAAGCAATTTGACAATTTCGAGAGCACGGTCAAGTTTGACATAGAGAAGGAGATCGTCAAATCCATGTAGGATTTGTCTAGTTCATTGGAATAAATGTTTGTGTCAAATGTAACCGTTCGAGCTCCACGCTGTCATTTGACAGTATAGTTGGAGTTGCTCTTATAGAGATTGATTGTGTTGTTTGTCATATTGAGGTAGAAACTGTGCTTCATTTATTTGGGGATTTCCTGGTTCTAAGGTGTTTTTGGCGTCATAGCCCTATTCAGCTAAACAACACATCTTTTCCGGCTATTGATCTCTTGAGTTGGGTGGCTATGATGGTGGATAAACTTGATAGTTAGCAATTGGAGATATTTATGTTGTCCTTGCGGGTAGTCTGGAATGAGAGGATCACAGTCACACTGTGAAGACTATCACGCTCTCCACCCTTCCCCAACTAAACACACTGTGAGACGTCCAAAAACAAATTGGCAGTGTCCCCAAGTGGAAGGCTCAAAGTGAAAGTCGATGATACATGGTTGCAAGATTGAGGAAAAGGGGGGGATCAATGTTGTCGTTAGGGATGCAACAAGCCGGTGTGTGTTGCTGCCTCATACAGATGCACAATTTATGCTTCATGTGGAGGTTGAGGCCGTTCGTGCTGGGCTACTCATTGGTATATATTCACCAACAGTGGTAAGAAATTGAGCTCCGAAAGTGACCGCATGGTGATTTTATCCCCAACCAATGATGCAGAGGACTTGTCTGAGAGTGGAGTAATCTTGAATGATTGCAGGTACCATATGCAAGCTTTCAATTTCAATTTACTTAGACATGTCTATCGTGAAGCAAACGGTGTCGTACGTAAGCTTGCACACCTTGCTAGTATGTCATCTATGGATGAGTTTTTGGTAGATGAATTTTTGATATTATTCAAGATGTTCTTATAGAAAATAGGTGTATGAGTGTACGAGGTACGCCCTTGGTCTCTCTCGGTGCACTATCTTGTTTTAGTAATGTGGTTTTAAGCAATGCGACATTCTATTCCTTTTCTTTTGGTTAATCTCATATGACAATGTACATTTTACCTTCTCATTATTAAAAAATTTCATTCACAAAATGTGATGTTTGGGCGAAAATGCCTTATTTTGTAAAAATTGTGGCATTGGACATACCAGGACATTAATCAGAACTTCCCGGAGCTAGAAAAAGATTTGCATACTTGCGTAGTTAGACTATATGCTAAGATCACATGTTACTGAGGGGCGGATCCAGAGGGGTAACATCACCTCTTGCTTTCTGTCTACTTGTCAATTTGATCTCACACTTCGCTAACAGACAATGAGACAAAGGCTTGTGCAATTATTGTCTTATTGAAGATGCATATACTTCTACTTCTATGTGTCTCTTAAGTTACAATATATATACCAAAAAGAGAACGTTTTGTAAGCGGAACATTGCTGTTATTACTTTTTTTTTTTTTTTGAGAACGGACATTGCTGTTATTTACTTTGTCATCCATAAATGAAGAAAATCAGAAATAAGATAATTTTTCTTTTTCATTAACATTAAACAAAATTAATAATGATTTTGATTAGTTAAACGCTTTAAATCAATGTGAAATGTTTTGAAATGATAAGAGTAAGAGAGTTTGCGCTACCTTAGAGGAACCCATCAGTACAACTGTACAACCAAAGAAACCCAGTTGGTAACTTGGTATGCTATATTATTGATCGAATATGGGTTAATTTCTGTAAACAATATGTTACAGCTCAATAATTCGAGACAAAAACATCTGGAAGATATATTAAATCCAAAATGAACTAATCTAATCCCCAAACCCGATCATGATTTCATGAACAACAACAAGAGAACAACTCCAAGTAAATTACAACCCTGCTGGCCTCCTCAATGAAATAGTTATACAGAAGAAGAAGGAAAAAGGAAATTAATGAACAAGAGGAGTTGGGATCCGGCGGAAATGGAAGTGTGTGTCTACCTGGAAAAGAAGAGGAGGGTGTTGAAGAAACGAGACCAGGCGAAGCGAACACGAGGGTAAACACTGACCGTGAAATTCACAGTTTGCCGGACGACGTCTTCGATGGTCTCGACGAACAAGGTCAGGCTTCGGACCGGCGGCACGTAAAGCGTCAGAGGCACCGCCGAGAAAGCCACCGCGAATATCAGCTGAAGCATTTGAATTTGATGATGAACAACAACACAACCTAGCTAGAGACCACGGTTAGATATGATCGAGCAAACCCAATAAGTAGATGAACTCAACCCCCACGCAATCACCAACCACAGGACTCACTGTTGATCTTTGAACTGTTCTTGGTAGATTTTGGTCAACGGGGTGATAGAGTTGAAGTGACTTTTCAAAAGCGCGAGAGAGAGATGAAGGTTCTCAATTTCTCTGGTTAATTTCCTTATTTTTGTGAAAGTTGTGTATGACTATGATTGGGGGTGGTGGCCCGGTTTTTATAGGAGGATATATTATTTGTTCCTACACCACTTCACCTTTAATTGCAAGAAAAAAAAAAAAAAAAAAAAAAAAAACAAAGAACTTTCAGAAAAACGAACTTTCCCATGTAAGAAGAAACATACTGTCCTAGGTTTTATTTAGACAAGTGAGATCGAACTTTCTACTCGATCCTGTTAGAACATACTAGGTTTGATACAAATGCATTAATTAGAACTCTCTTGGCCGGTGAAAAACAGTAACTTAAAAAAATAGTGTTAGGTCGGAGTATAGGCATGAAAGTGATGGAACCCTATTTATTTATGTCTGAATCTCGTCGACGTTGATTTGAGTTAAAATATCAATTTATTCTTAATGGCTTAAAGAGTAAGTGTTTTGACATAATCTCTCGACCTAGATTTATATCTTTAAAAAACGTAACCAATACAGATGTAAAAGGTAAAGTCGATTTAGAAGTTATAAAAAAATTAATAATCATGATTTACAATTATAAACATAAACGGTTCAATGACTTCAATATAGACATATTTGGGAAAAGATCATTTAGATGGAGAGAGCGATGTGGAAGCTTGTGGACAACGGGACAAGTTAGTGGGGGGTACAAAATTAAATTTAGGTCACCATATTCGTTATCAAATTGAGTTGCCAAACCTCCACATGCATGTCTTCAACTTTCTCATGGCTGGTGATTCTACTTGCCATATATCGTGCTATGTGTGTAACTGTTGTATCTTACAAGTGGTTGGTTGACCACTATTAAACAACTCATTAACACAAGTCGATATTCCATTATTCCCTCAATCCCTCCCATACCTTCGTTGACCCTAAATAAACAAAGAAAAATGGAAAATGGATTGAAAATGTATTTGTGGAAAAATAAAAATTTAACAATTTTTTTTAATTTATTTAATTACCAAATTCTTTCTTGCCCAAGTTTAGAATCAACTTGTAAACAACATGTTGAGAAAATCTTCCGTGCAACGGTTGCATCAGCTGGCTTGCGTGACCAACAAATCATAACAAGACACGTGTAAAACATTTGTCCACTTCAGCCTTGCATTTTTTATTTTTCTTTTTCCTCTTCCTTTTATTTTAATCCCTATTTCTCTTCTTTTAATTATTATCTTTATCTTCTTCCTCTAATGAGTTAATCCCAAATTCTCAATCCCAGATTACATGAACTCTATCTCTCTCCAGATTAAGGACTTAGTTTCTTAATTTCCTCCCCCAAACTCTTACCCAAAACCCAACTATCATGTGATGCATAGAGGAACAAGAGAAACCACTATGCCAAAAACATCATCAGACGACAATTAAGGACTGTCGTCTGACGAAAAAACATATGTCGTCTGAGGCCCTGCCGTCTGATTGATGATCAGACGACAGTTCTCCACCGTCGTCTGAGTGGTGATCAGACGACATATCATATGTCGTCTGAAATTTGACAAGTCTAGAGGGTTTGCGAACTTATGTGGTCTGAGTTAAAGACGACAACATATATATGTCGACTGAAACAAGAAAAATTAAGGTTTTGTCAAAATAGATGTGGTGTGATACAACCTTACACTGCATATAATCGTCGAGCTACAAAACCTTCAACGACAAATATATTCACCTGTTGTGGTTAGATGAGGTTTCTAATGACAATATGATGTCGTCTAATGTTGTCAAGTTTGGAAAATTATTACTCTATGTCGTCTCAATGGAAAACCAACGACATATATATGTCGTTTGATGAGACACTTATGTCGTCTAATAGATTGTTTCACTTCACTTTTATCTTGTAGGGTATGATGACTTATGTCGTTTGATTGTCTATTAGACTTCGCATTCTTGTTTCTATTCTTATTGCTTATGTTGTGTGATTGTGAATTGAACTTCATATGTAACAAAAACTAAGAATAAAATGAACAAAGTACCACTTTATTACTTCAAATACAAAATTATATTAAGTGTAAAAATACATGTGTACAATAACAATACATTTTAATTCTAATGTACATATAACTACACTCATGATCCCACTGCTCACCATTCATCACTGACAATGCTCACAAAAATTACATACTGTTGTGTTATTTGGGTCAGCCTCACCAGGATTTCCTTGAGTACTTGAGTAGGCAGCTGCAATGATGTATGCATATTAAGATCCGAATTGAGGGGAATCAGCTACAAAAGGAAAAGAAAAAAAACAGCAATGTAACTACGAACTATACTAATTTTCTCATTTGTTGTGTTCTATAAACCTTGAACATGTACCAAGCTGCAAGAACTCTATTGATTTGTCCTTGTCAAAATGAGAACCTAAACAAACAAGCCAATAAACAGAAACTTAAATAAGTGATACAATGTCAGAGGCTCAAACTACATTTAGAAGTCAACTAGAAACACACAGAAGCAAAGCAACCAATATCAGATGGTATCAACTTGGCAAATACACATGTGGGGTACTTTATTCTTTGAGTAACTCAAATTCGATAGGGAGTACTTTATTCTTTGACATATCATAGTAGACTAGGTAGTAATTAGAGGCATGTGAGTTCATGACACAGATATAGTTCATAACAGTAAATACACATTCACATAAACTCTTAACCTTCTGACATTTTGAGTCAGCAAGCGTGAGTAGTTCATTAGCTGGTCTAACTTAAACATTAAAGCTAGAGTAGCTGATTTGAACCCCCAAACTAAATTAGAAAGAAAAACAGTAGAAGAGGAAACATGAGATCAAAAACATATGTCTGAATTCTGTCACAGTCTATACTTATATGAAAATATGTCTGCATTTCCATTCATTATCATGAAGATCTCTTGCAATTACTTCCTACACTAGGGGGGCTTTGAGTAATCCTGAAGAGCCAAAAAAATGAATGAATGAGACCAAGTTCATGAAATAATAACATATAGACAGTGCATATATGAATAACAAAGAGTTATAAGATCATTAAGTCGAAGTCTTACTAGGATCATAGCCAAATGCTCATTAAAGGTTACAATCTAAAGTGAGGATCATAGCCAAATGCTAGAGTATCATCCAATAATTGTAATTGCATGAACAAATGTTTACCATTCAATTGTTTAAGAAACACAAGCTGCTCACCAAGCTTGAAATGATGCTTTGAAGCACTTGTGTACAGAAGCACTTGTGTACAAAAAGCTATCAGTTCAAAGAGAAACTATAGTTCTTATAAAAAAAAAAATTAGGTTGGTGTCATGTTCAGCAAAGTTACAAAACCTTAATCAGTCAAGATAATACATGAGAACCCAACAACTGCAAGAAACTGTTACAGGCAGTTATGCATCCCATAACTAATTTCAAAACATTCCGCAAACCAATTTTAACCAAAAGCATGCAAATTGCACAGCTCCTTCATGAACTAATAACAAATTGGAGCAACAAAATTAACATACAATTGGTTACAAGGTGATGTCTCCAATCCTATCGAGCCTTTATCTACTCTCAATTCTACACTGATCAATAACGAAACACTTCAGCTTTTTAATGTGATCTCTCATCAAAATTGTCAGGACCCACCCCGAATTTCACCCTGAAACCTAAAGTAAATCCTGCGGGGACCACCTCCAAGGAAAATTTACCGAAAATTCGGCATAACCTCCCTTGAAAATGGACAACCCTTCCTAAATAAAACACCTGCAAGCACTTCTAAAAGTTCCAACTCCAACCTTATAAACTCCTGGAGCCTTCGTGCTCTTCACAATCACAACATCTCCCAATATAGATTCACTAATCTAACAAAGATCCTAAACCAACAACCACATATTCAGAGCAATAACTTTACTTGAGAGGAGAGGAACTAGAAATAAATAGAAATGAGCGGAAGCTATACTATTGACTATGCCTCTTCTCCATGTACGCTCGGCCTCAACTATGCTAACCTGCAACTGGGCATTTTAAAACGAAGAGCCCAGGGGAAACATTTGAAAACGTTAGAGTGAGTGGACACAAATGAATTTATTAAAAAATATTTATGCATTCCCATTTTTAATTACCCTAGAAATTATGTTGCATGCAACAAGCTCAAAAGCTCTCATCTCATAAACTGACAATAACACGACTAGCTCCGGCTAGTCTCCAAAGCTTTATAAAATAGAGCCTCTCAGGCTAAAATATATGTATATATTTACACACGTCCATACTCCCTATATAAATTCATGGGTCTATATAGGGCTACTACGCTCGCGTCCAACGCTCACGTCACGCCTTAATGCGGTGCTACACTACGCCATTAAGGTGGACAGACGGGTGTATAAATATGTGTCCATACCCCCTATATGAATTAGGCACTCATATAGGGCTACTACGCTTACGTCCAACGCTCACGTCACACCATAATGCAGCTATATGCTACGCCATTAAGGTGGACAGACACATATAGCTAGCTAGCATTTATATACATACTCTCCTCATCATCAATATATAATTATATTCACTGAAAATCCCATTTTCGGTAACTCTTCAAAAGAAATAAAATCGTCAAAATAAAATGACGTCAAATGCTCCAACAAAATAAATTGCTCAAAAATCAATCATTGCATGCATATTATTTAAAACAAAAGTCCACTCACAACTTTAGGCATAAGCCCGACGAAATCCAAATCGCCACTCTAGTGAGGTTTCCTCGAACCCTGGCACAAATATAAAATTAATTTCCCAACTAAAAATCCAATATTTAAACAAAATAGGAAAAATTAACCGAGAGCCATACTCACACTCATCATTGCCTAACTTCGATACGGTCCACACCTCAACACTAAAACCAGCAGCCTTAACTACACTCTTCCACAGATTATACAACTTTAATCCAACGGCCGGATTCTACCTTATTAATCCGCCAAAATTACCAAACTTCGGAAAATCACAAACCTATCCAAAACTCATCCAAAAATTCCATAATTCATATCAATAAACTCCCCTAAATATTCCACATTTAAAACTATACAAAACTCCCAAATAGCGGCGGCGCCGGCGCCGGCCGGAGGCCGATTCTGGCGACCTCCAATGCCTATGAAATTTTGATAGAATGATCCTCTCATCATGCTCTACAACTTTTCTAACTAGCACAACACCCAATTCCAAGCCTAACTAGGCCAATCGAACGAAAACATCATAAAAACCTTAGAATTTCCACCTCAAATTTCTCCTTACCTAGCTCAAGAGGGAGTGAGACCTTTGGAGGGGTTGCTGCACGGGAGGAGGGCTTCACAACGAGCCAAGGATCGCCGGCTATAGCGGCCGGACGAGGGAGTTCCGGTGAAGGAACCACCACGACAGTCGTCGCTTTCGGGGGGAAGAACTCCTTCACGATGGAGCTAGGGCGGCTGTCACCGGTCCAGGGAGGTAGCTGGGTCGGAGACCGACAGTTTGGGACCGGAGCGGCGGCGATTGGTGGCCGGACGGTGGCGGGCGAACGGTGGCCGGACGGTGGCGGGCGAACGGCCGGAAAATCGGGCAGCGGGAGAGGGAGAGAGATCGGGAGGAAGAGAAGAAGAAGAGAGAGAGAGAAGTGGTGTTTGGGCCTCACACCACCCGGTCCAACACTCTTAAACCAACCCAACTCCAAAATAAAACACCCCGAAAAAATAATACCCTAATAAAAATTACCTTTTACTAGCTAAAATTTACCATTTTTACTGTCATCAAATTTTTCTCCTACGAATAATTCTCCGAAAATAAACGTCCCTCAAAACACCTTTATAGCCAATTAAATTATAACCTTAATGACGGAGACGGTAAAATTCTTATTATAACCAAGCTAGTAAAAAAGGTAAAAATTTAAGGGTCGGGATGTGACAAAAATGGCACAAGCATTGAGAAAACGATAAGATAGACCAAACAAACCTCTAACTCCCATACTAAACAGCCTGATAACATATATTTCTAAAGCTTTAGACTAACCCTGTGATTGGAAGCAACAAGCTTTCTGGTTCATTAACTTCTGCAATTGGTTAAATTACTTTATCATAGTTCTTGATTTTCCGATCCAAAATTCACAAATATAAATGAGAATTTCATCGCAAAATTAACTTGAGAAATAAGATCTAGATCTGTGAATGGCGGATCAGATTCACATGAAGAATGAAGCGGTGAAGAGGAGGCCGAGGGAGAGCAAACAACCGACGACGACATTCGATTCTAGGAATATCGGATGACAGAGGCGACTTGGGTTTGGTGGCGAGTCGGAGTACCAGATGCCTTGGACGACAGTTGAGGAGGAACAAGATGGCGACTAGAGGGGGAATAAGGGTAGTAGCGGTGGGACTCCGACGCCATTCTAATACTTCGATGATAGAAAAGCAGAAACCCTAGACGGAGTTAGGGATTGGGGAAAGAGAGAGAGAGAGAAAGAGAGAGAGAGAGAGAGAGAGAGAGAGAGAGAGAGAGAGAGAGAGAAGAGAGAGAGAGAAGA
>NC_020497.1:17440765-17449179 GCF_000184155.1 Fragaria vesca subsp. vesca
GAGAAAGAGAGAGAAGCAGAAACCCTAAACGGAATTGGGAATTGGGGAAAGAGAGAGAGAGAGCGAGAGAGCGTGAAGAATGAGGTGTGGGTATTGGGCTCGGAGTGATTCCGGTGAAGAAGACGAGGGTGAAGAATGAAGGATAAAGAGATTTAAGAGGTTTGAGTATTTGGGTATTTGGGATAAACTCCAAGGATAAATGACGAGCAGATGAGGTGTGGGCATTTGGGATTTAAGAGGTTCTGTTTTCGATGGAAAAAAATGTGGGAAGTTTAAGTTTTGGTGAAAAAATTGAGCGGGAGCCTTATGAATTTATAAAAAATAGCTTTAACATTTTTAAACAATATTTATCAGACAACATGTATATGTAGTCTGAGCTTATTAAAAAATGATTGATCTAACGTTGACTGCATCAACCGAGACCCAAACATTATCGAAAATGTCTGAAATTTGTACCATGGCTATGTTTTGTTATCATGATAATATCCAATACTCAAACTTCAATTTTTTAAGTTTTAGTCATCTCAATCATAACGAGCCCAATAATGTGCTATAAGACGTTTACTAGATTATACCTAAATGTGTATCTTTATAATCCAAATGTATGAACGAAATCTAATTTGCAAAATTTGACCGTACGATGTGATCAAAGTAGTTAAATATGGATACTATAGAAAATTTACCCATTTTCAAAAACGTTTGGGTCTCGATCGCATGGATCAACTTTATTTACGTTATACTTAATTCCTTATGATTCTCTAAGGGGAACTATACTATCGATTTGTAAAAGTGATCGAATTTTCACATGGATTAGTTTCGCCAATACCATAGGAGAGTTTGAGTTTTGATGAATCGAATATATAAGTTTTGGGCGGAGTAGATAAGAGCGTTTCCATTTTGATAATTGTGTTGACTTTTTCAAGTATTAATCAGACAACATGTATATGTAGTCTGATTTTATTGAAAAATGATCGAACTAATGTTGACTGCATTGATCGAGACCCGAACATTATCGAAAATGTCTAAATTTTGTACCATGGCTAGGTTTCGTTATCATGATAATATCTAATACTCAAACTTGAATTTTTTTAGTTTTAGTCATTTCATTCATGATGTGCCTACTAATGTGCTATAAGACGTTTACTACATTATACCTATATAAACATGTATCTTTATAAGCCAACTGTATGAGCAAAATCTAATTTGCAAAATTTGACCGTACGATGTGATCACATAAGTAAAATATGGATACCGTAGAAAACTTACTAATTTTCGATAAAGTTTGGGTCTCGATCGTATGAGTCAACTTTATTTACGTTTAAATTTTTCTATGGGGACCTATATAATAGGTTTATAAACGTGTATAAATTTTCTCATGGATTAGTTTCGTGGGAACTCAATGAGATTTCCAGCATTCACGAATTAAAAAAATAAGTTCGGCCGGAGGAGATAAGAGCGTTTCCGTATGACTACAACAAATATAGTCATTTCCGACCAACATTTTTGACGCTTGTCGCAAAAACACGCTATCATTATTTCGTCATCGGAAATACTTGGTAAAGTCATACATTATTTCCAACGGACAATTTCTTGTGGGAAAAGAGTTCAAATATGGTCGGAAAAAGCAAAAATTTGGCGGGATTTTTTGGCGCCATTGTTATTTCCGAGAGGAATATACTTTCGTCGGAAATGCGTTTTTATTTGCGAGGGTAAGATTATATCGTCGGAAAAGGTACCCTTATTTCCGAGAAGAATATGCTTTCGTCGGAAATACGTTTTTATTTGCGAGGGTAGGTTTATGTCGTCGGAAAAGGTACTCTTATTTCCGAGAAGAGTATTCTTTCATCGGAAATGCGTTATTACCCTCGGTAATAACAAATCATTTCTGACGACTAGAACCCTTGAAAATATTTCTAGAAATTGTTTTTGTTTAAGACGGCAACAAAATATCGTACGTAATAAGCGATCATTTCGGTCGAAAATAGGCCCTTGGAAATAATTTTGTTAGTTGTTTCTATTAAAATATTAAGCACAGAGGAATAAACTATATGTAAGCCATTCCGATCCTAGCTAAACCGTAAACCCTAAGCAAACAGTGTAGAGGAGGCCGGCCAGAAGAGGGATTTACATTCTCTTCCACGCTTCTGCATTTCCCATGAAGAACTAATTGATCATTGTCTATTTATCAATTTATTTTCAGTTTGGATCCCAAGGGATTGTGTCTCGATCGAATGGGTTGTATCGATCTCAACGAGGTTGAATTGTAGCTAGATGTACGAATTTTCCTCGAGCATATTCTCTCGTCATTTTGATTCTCCTTGAAGGGAATAAGATCTTGCTTAAGTTATTCCTACTCGACAGGCTAGTCTTGATTAGATATTATAGCTTCAACTAAATATTTGCATCTTTATTAGATTTCCCATTGTCAACCGGGTATTTACACACCTTAATCCGAGTGCTTATCGTTTTCGAAGGGATCGTATCTCAAAGAGGTAGAGGTACGTATGAGTTTTCCTTAAGATCGGAAAATCTCTCCGCTCGAGCTCGGATCCTTATCGAAGGGTTAAGATGTTCCTTGACCAGTTATTCCTACTCGACGATATATATATTCCCTCTATGACTGGATTTTTCCACCTCGATCTATGTCATGACCGGATTTTTTCACCTATCAATGCAATAATCATGTCGCAAGCAAACATTAACGAAGAGCTACATGTTATTACATGTTTTTAAACTCAATAACTATCTTTTACATATTAGTTGCCATATATATTTAAAACATATAGATTATATTATGAATTTGTCCTAGCCCATTCCTATTAATGAAGGGGATCGAACTTCATTAAACTTAGTTTTCACTTTTCTAATAGGTTAAGGACAAACATTTATATTTATGTTCCTTGATCTACATAAACACTTAGTAAGGATAAAATTTTCGGAAAAATAATGAAATTTAGGTTAGAGGGAGAAGTTCCCGCCTGTGCTAGCTATGCTAGGAGGCTAGGCTCTATACTCCTTATCTCAGAAAAAAGGGGAAAAAATAAAATCTTTACTCCTAGAATCGAAACTTCCTCATATCTCCCCAAAACCCTAAACTCTTTCTGACCCGATAAGAGAAGATCGGAGAAGATCAGAGAAGATCTGTAAACAGGGCTGTAAACAGAGCTGTTCTCAAAATCAGGGTTGTTGTACGTCGGAGAAGCTTCTTGAATTGATCGGGTAAGATTTTCAATTGAAATCTTTCAATTTCGTGTTCATAAACATATGCGTTCATATCTTCAATTTTGGGGGTATCGTTCATATCTTCAATCTTCTATAGCAGCTGAGGCTATCGTCGCCGGCGTTTGATGGTTTGCCGTTGCATAAGTTTAAGGGGTTGAAGGAGCTCGAGCTTTCGAAAGTGCTGTCGGCACAGATTGACTGAGTAGAACTTAGTAGTCACTTGTGCATTTTCCCTTACTTCTTTTCAGTGCTAAGCCTGGTAAAGAACGCTACACCATGAATCAGCAAGCTAGCTAATAGATTGTCATCTAGATGAAGATGTACTCAGTTTAAAGACACTTTTGAAAATAATTTACTTATATATTAATCTTTCTAAAACACATTTTGTTTGATATGATAGCTTGATCGGAATGGAGTCGAACCTAGCCCAATAGAGTGTTGGAGAAAATTCTATGTAAGTAAAGCAGAAGACAGTAAAGAAGAACATTGGAAAAGTGAGAAGGCTAAGGAAATTTATGTATGTTTCCATACCTGATATTTAAATCAAACTTTTTCTATTCATATTAAATTGTGATTATTTTTACATAGATTAAATTTGCAAACTATTATTTGTAGGAGGATCTTATTGAGAGGAGGGATCAAATAGAAGATGTGTTTGGTGAAGTTGATGAAGTTGATGAAGTTGATGATTGGGAGATATATGAGAAAGTAATTCGTGAGCATAGTCATGGCCGTAGTCATGGCTGTGCACTTGGGTTAGATGCAGGGGCCAAACTCAAAGATATCAATTCACATAACCAAACTTGTAATAAGCCTGCATGTTTGGAAGCAAAAGAGAATTATGAGACAGTGAAAGGCGAAGTGGATACTCTGAAAGATAAATTGGAGAAATTGACTCAAGTTGTTCAAAATTTGCTGCCTTATAGCTCTGACAATTCTAAAAGTGTAAGAAACTCACATTATGTGGTACGATCTCTACCTTATTGAATCTTTGTATGTTGTTATTATTTATGTTATTTATAACATGGTTTAGCTCTTGTTTTTCATTCTAAATTCTGTGTTTAATTATTTCTTTTTTCTTCAAAAGGATAATATTATTGCAACGGATTCAAGTGCACTCCATGATGACGATGGTTTTTATGAAGATGGTATTGTTAGAGATGGTACGGATAGAGATGATGATACTTATGGAGATGGTGTTGATGATGAAGATGATGATATTGATGGATATGGTGCTGATGAAGATGGGACTGATGGAGATGGTGGTGATGAAGATGGTGTGAATGGTAATGCTAAGTTTCATGAGGTGTTTTACAGCCGCACTTAAAACATTGTCTTTCTTGCTTGCTGATGAACCAGATGTTTTAGTAGTTTAACTTATTTGTCTTTCTTGCTGATGAACCAGATGCTAAGGATATACTAGCTTTGACATATCTTAGATGTGTTTCTTGTAATACAGTTTGATATACTAGCTTTGAAATTCTACTTTTCTTCTTTTATGTTTATCATCCAACCAGTTCTTACAATTAAGTTTACAGGTTTCATTGAATGGGAGGGAAAACAAATATTTTTTAACAAATTTTCAATGAATAAATAAGCTGGTTTGGAAAAAATTCCGACCAATCTTTTCCCACCGTTTCACTCTCGGAAATAATAGATCACTATTTCCGACAAAGAAATATTCATTTCCGAGGAAAACATGGTCATCAAAAACTACTCATTACAGACGAGCAAATGTTATTTCCGACAACATTCTTCGTCGGAATAAGTTATTTCCGACAACATTCTTCGTCGAAAATAATATTTGTCATCGTCAGTGGAGCTCACTTTCCGACCACTGAAACCTATTTGCGACCACATAAGTTTGTTGGAAATAATGACCTTTTCCTAGGGTTCATCGGAAAAACACTTTTTCCAACTAGACTTTTTACCAACGGCCTCTGTTCGTCGAAAAAGGTTATTTCCGACGGCAAACGGCTTTTTCCGACCAAATCTCACCCTTGGAAATGACTATGTTTGTTGTAGTGATGGATAATAGGCATATCGTTTGTTGACCAATTTCGGACCTCTTACTATCACATATTTATGTCGTCTGAGTCACACAAAGAAGTGGCGCCATAATTCGTTAAGAGCGGGAAAATTTCAAATTCGCTAAGGGTGAGAAAACTGTTTTCGCACGTAATTGAAAATTTAAGGTTCTTTTTAGACGACATAAATATGTCGTCTCAAAGTTGAGCACATTAAAACTCGCACAGGGAAGTTCGAATTGAAAATTTCAGTTTTTTTCAGATGACATATATTTGTCGTCTCCATAAGTATATTAAAAGAGCTGAAAACCAGATTTGGACAGCCTTCCTCACACAACATATATATGAGGGTCTCAATTTTTAGCTAAAAACCTCATTTCAGCTCAATTTTTAGCTCAATTTTCAGATGACATATATTTGTCGTCCTTAGAAGTACATTAAAAGAGCTGAAAACTAGATTTGGACAGCCTTCCTCACACAACATATATATGAGGTCTTAATTTTCAGCTAAAAGTAGTGAGAATTTCTGGGTTTGTTGACATCACACCTATATGTCGTATGATTTTTACAAACCTAGAAAAAATGAACTAACCTTTAAAAGTATTGAAGTAGGATGTCATTGAGACGACTTTTACATTTTACATATCGTCTAAAAAACCACAAAAACCATCAAACGACACTTGTTTTAAATGCTGCTTTATATGTCGTGCATCTTGTGTCGTCTGATAATGTTATTGGCATAGTGAACCATGCTCTATCAACTTGGTGGGTACTGCTTTTGATTTTGATTCTTCAGGTTGGTGTGAAGTATAGTCAGAGACACTCCGGCCTCCTAAAGCTAAACCACCACCCGGGAATAAAACGCGATCGGGACGACAACACCTTCGGCACCACCACCTGAAGATCGATTTCCTTTTGCTGCAAATCAATATATATATATATATATATATATATATTGGGGTGAGAGAGTTCTTAATTTGGGATTGGAGAGAGAGAGTTCATAATCTGGGATTGGGATTTTTTTTTTGAACAGCGATCTGGGATTGGGATTAAAGAGGAAGAAGATAAAGATTAAAGAAGAGAAATAGAGATAAAAAAAAGAGGCAATGCTGAAGTGGACAAATTCTTTACACGTGTCTTGTTGTGATTTGTTGGTCGTCGCACAAGAGAGCTGATGCGGCTATTGCACGGAAGATTTTCTCCAACATATTTCTACCATATTAGAAAGCGAGGTGTTTTTGGTGTCAAAAACTTCACCAATTTTATGAACTCTCTATATTACCCATTAATTATGAAAAAACTGTTTATATAGAAAATATGTTGAAAAATGTATTACGGTAAAACAAAAAGTAAATAAACCAAAAATAGAAATTATGAGATTACAATGGAGAAAAATATGGGACTTGATGATAAGATGGTAGCAGTTTCATTTCACTTTTAGTGGAGCATTTCAAGTGGAACTGCTCTTCAACCGCTCTCACAATAAAATAAATAAATTGAAAACGTGGAAGATAATTATGGAAGATAAATGTGGATATAATCAGATAGTGGGAGTATAAAATTGAAAACTACAATTTCAAGAAACAGATAAATAACAGTGAGTCACTACTCCTTAATTTTAGGTAATTTTATGACAATGTGCAAATATGCACAGGTAAATGCTAGTGTATTTATAAATTGAGCCGATCGTGCTGCTCAAGCTCCTCCGATGTTAATTTGTAGATATGTACTATTGTATGTGTAGATACTTTTCTGTTGATGTTTTGTGCTTTTTTTTTTAATCACGTAACAACTAAGAATATGAGAATACACGAGTAATACATGTTTGAGTTGAACTCTAGAGCTCCACCAACAGAAAAAAAAATCTAATGTAATTAGACTAGATGATATCTAATGTGCATTTGTGTTGGACGTACATTTTCATTGATAGTAAAAACTCTCATATTCAGAGCGGGAAAAAAAAACTGAATTAATTTGGATAAACACGTTCAAATTAGTTAGGGTTAGGGGAAGTAGCTGGCTGGCTGGTTAGCTACCTTATGGTGGTTAATTCTTCATTCCTCACATGCATGCAGTAGAGTATAGAAATCAAATGAATGACTTCAAAAGCAAGCAATGGGAAATGGTATATCTTAATAATTCGTTCTTTATATATGGATCCCTTTACTTCATCTTGGATCTCTGTAATGCTTAAATTATGATATTATCAAACAATAATTGAAGCGAATTAGGTTTAGCTAGTTTCACGCACCGACGCACGTACATTTTTTAAGTTGTAAGAGGGACAAAGAAAAAGAAGAATAAAATGCAGTGATTGATCGAATTGGCTAGCTAGCTACCATATATATATATATGCATGCACATTTAGTAGCTAGGCAGCTGAGTAAGTAGTACGTGGTGCAGATAGCTAGGAGCACACCGAAGAAATGATGAGTAGTGTTGATTTCTCAACTACTGGTCTACCCAGCATCCAACAAATTAAGATTGTACAATCGAGACCAACTAGTCTCTTGCATGTCCACAAATTACTTGGTTTTTTTTTTTTTTTATTTGAACAAATTAAGTAAATGGCCGGGAAAGAAAGGCAACGTCGATCGATCTGGATTATGAGGTACGTAGCAGGTTATATATGTAGGAAAATGCGTGGCTAAGCTTGTTCAAATATGAGCCTCTCGGTTTCGTTTGAGGGCATGCAGAAGATCACAAACAGATCTCGATGATAGCAATTGCAGGTAGGTTTGTCTTTCACATTAAAGGACTAGCTAGATTGCTGGTTCCATCACATCTATACATATTTACCAGAAGTTCTGTTTCATCATTTTGACAATAATATTTATACCAACAAAAGTATCTGTTTCAGAAACTAATTAAAGGGCTGCATACCCAGTAAACTTTTTTTTCTTTCTTTTTTTTGAAAATGAATTTCATGATTGAATCATTAATTAGTGATTTCAATCACTTAGAATAAGAATGACCACAAACCAATTAATCAATTATAGCTGATCGAGATGAGTTCAAAGCATGATTGCAACTTAGTGCGCGTGTGTGATGGCAACACTCTATTAGCTTCACTTCTTGAGTAAGCCCAAGCTAGCTAGATAAATCAGCAACTTCTTGAGTAAGAGCACAATCTGTTCTTTTCAAGTCTAACTGTCGCTTAGTAAA
>NC_020497.1:17449199-17472335 GCF_000184155.1 Fragaria vesca subsp. vesca
CCCAAAATAGTCCCACTTGGGATTTAGTAATTAGTATACAATGACGTAGTTACACACAGGTTCTGATGGACTATAACACATTTCAAATTTTACAAAACACATTTATTTCTAGCTAAATTTTAATTCAGAAAGCTAAAAAATAAAATCCAGCCCACCCTAAATTTTTAAATTTAGTTCATATGTTATTAAACTTAGTTCGTTTTTAACATAAATTAGTAAGTGTTTGTTTATTGAAGGAAAAATTTGTAGCCCTCCCATTAAATAGTATGGGCACCTTTTACGTCAATATTAACATACTAATCATTGTCTTAATTTTATTCTTTACTGTAACTTATGGGTTCTCAAATATGAAAATATGAACTATCAGTCGTGAAAGTTGTTAGCGGACTGCATCGTACTTGTCAGAGTGAGTTCTGAGAGTCAAAAGCCTAGGGTTTCGAGGAGGCGGCGCCGTTTCTCCCTTAGGGAGAGGGCTGATGTTGCAGCAAGGCGGGTGTGTGGGTTTCGCTACCCGTGCTGATCATAAGGACGGCGAGAGGCTTTGGTCTATTGAAGCGACGGCTCTTGAGCGGCAGTTTTGAAGCAAAATGCGTCTCCGATTGTATTTGGTTTTGTTTTGTCTGGTCTTAAAGGCGGATAAGACGGCGAAGATCTGAATTTGGTTAACTGTTTGGTCTGGAAATCTCTTTGGATCATATAAGTTGATTGGTAGACAGGGTTTGGTTTCGATCTGCTCCAAATCGATCTGATTCATATTGGGTTGGTGGTGCTTAGACTCCGACTTTCTCGAGGTTGCGGTTCGGCATCTTCAGGCCATCGGCGGCTCTTGGTGATGCCGATTGCAGTGGGGTTGATTGTTGGTCAAGACTGATCTTGTTGCTGGTTGAGAGAGGTGATGTTGATGGTTGTTCGCTGGGGTCAAGGCCGCTCTCCTGAGGCGACCGCGGCGGCGGCAAATGGTAGACTACTTGCGGCTAGGGTGCCCATCTCGAGCGCCCTTAGCATTTGGGTCTGAGCCTTTGGGCTTCAGCATGCCTAGGTCTTTGTTTCAGGTTTCTTTGGGCCTGAGTTATTAGATCTGGGCTTGGGGCCCAATTGCCTTTTAATTTTGTTGTTTGTTTTTTTCTGCTTAGAATAGAAGCCTATAATTTATGTTTCCCATAAATTATTAGGTTTGTTATTTCCCTTTTCCTTAGAGTAGTTGTTCATAGTCTTTTTATGATGTGATGATGAATGAGCGAGAAAAGTGTAATGAGGGTGCTATCCTACGTGAGTCATTTTATCTTATTTGCTTTCTGTACGCAAAGCAGTAGATCGATTCATGATGTATAATTTATTTTCAACGAATGAAATATCTTAACTCAAACAAAAAAATGAAAATATGAAAGAATGACCAAGATTGGCACCATCTTGGCCTTAAACCGAGGTATGATTTGAGGGGTTCTCAAGCAAGAGAAATAAGAATAAGACCATGATTGACCAGCTTATAAAGTTATAATAAGGCAGAAGCAGCTTGGAAAACCAACTTGCTAAATCCTCTGCCCTGGGGTTTTCTCTCTAGCACTTCATCGTTCGCCCTTCATGGGCGATTTCCTTGGAGCTTGTCTCCGATTTGTGTCCTCCCTAGCTTTGGCGTTTCTCTTCACCCACCCGATAGTGTTGTTCGTCTCTTTGATGGTCTGATCCGTCCTTCCGACGACGTCGTTGTTTCCGATTTTGGCTATGGAGTTCATCTTTTGCATGTCTTTCCTTCAGTGCCTCTCTCTTTCATCCGGATCTGGCCTCATGCTTTGTGTGTCTCACCGAACCTCACCTTGCAAGGCTCCTTGACAGCCTTCACCTTCATCCTCAGATCGCATCTCGTTGGTAGCTCTAAAGTTCCAAATATGTGGTTTTGTCGTCTCTCCCCAACGTTTTGTTGTTCTATGATAGCTGTGCATCTTGTTGTCTTGTTGTGTTTGTTTTGGTTGGGTTTTGTGTTTTACAGGTGGTAGCTATTTCAGATTTGGATCGTTTGTTTTGGCTTTCAATACAAGTTTTTTTCTGGCCGAGGATGCGACACTTGCGGCGGAGACTTTGGGTGGCGACAATCTTCCCCTTTGTTGTGTTGTGTTTTGTTAACTAGGGTTTGTCCTGGTTTTAGGCCTTTCTTTTGGGGTTTCTTTCCTTGCTTGTTGGGTCTAGTTTAGTTTTTTCTTTTTTAACTCTGATATTGTGTTCAAAGGTCACAGCCTGAGCTTGGTTGATTGGGTTTTGTTGTTGGTATATATACCGCAAGCATAAGCAATGACCTCGTAGACCGTTTTCCTGCCATGTAGGACCCCGCCCCCGACATACTTCCGGTAGACCAACATCCAGGCTACCTCGTCATGGTGAAAGATCATCGGTACCACATCGGGAAGGTGCTCTCCCAAGCTCTACAAGAAGGCATCATAAGAAGATATATGTGTAGTTAGTCCCACGTCGGAAACATAATATATGAGGGAACCTTCTTTAACTATAAAAGGATGGCTTCTTATATGTAGAAAGGGATGGATGCCAATCACTCCATCTTGGAGAGCTCTTGTAACACCAAAGGCATATTGGCCATGATAGTAGAATCTTAAGTGGACGTAGCCATGTCCTCCGATGACATGGTGAACCACTAGCCATGTCCTTGTCTCCTATTCATTAGTCTATAGTTTGTGTTCCACCGTACTTCTACATAGTCTCCGGGATTATGCAGAAACATGTTTAGTTTTTCTATTTCTTCCTTGTTAGCTTCTGTATGGGGTACATCAATGGGGAAGACCTCCTTTCAGTATGGCTGTGATCGACTTCCCCCATTGTCTGTATCGTATACATATGGGTTTAGGAGGCAGTAGTTAGTTACTGAATATGAGCTTATTTCTAGTTTGTGATGGATTCCTTGTAATTGCTTGTTGTCTTGTACCTAAATCTGCAATTAATAAAATTGTTTACGTGTTTACTAAACAAAAAAAAAACAAAAAAAAAAAAACAAAAAAAAAGGCAGAAGCAACTTGACATGCTCATAGGAATGACCAATAGACTAATTTGGAATATCCAAACATTTACATTTTATTTGTAAATATCCAAACATCACTTGCTTTATTCATGCGCAAACCAAATATCCATATATTAAAAAATCAGATATCAAAAACAGATTTTAAAATTCCCACTAGCAATGAGACTAATAGGAATGACCAATGAGACTAGTTTCTTTCTGAGCAATCAAACGACCAAATGAGGCCAAGAGTAAAACGGTGCCCAAGTTAGGTCAAATGTGGGACAAATTTTTAAATGTTCTCTGAGGACGACGTGGCAGTTTGACGTGGTCCTCCCTGCCAATTAAATTTTGATAGGTGTATTTCTTACAACTAAAATATAAACTAAGGTTTTCCATATTTTGTGAAATGACCGTCATGGGTCTTTTGTGAGTTTGGACTAGGGTTTAGGGTATAAGATTTAGGGGATAGGATATAGGGTATATGGTTAGGGTATAGGTTTAGGGTTTAGGATTTCAAAAATCAACAAGAAACCCAAAATGGTCATTGACAAAATAGCTAAAATAGTTTTTCATCATCAAAATCTACATGTCAAAATTTGTATGGAATGGACTTAAGACTGTCACGTGATCCTTCAAGAACATTGAAAAATTTCTTCAAAAGCGGACGCATGTAGGAGCCTATGGGGCCACTGCCTCACTCAAGTTTGGACATGTATCGCTTAAGTATCAGTTTTTTAATTTCTTTTTTATTTATTTATTTTTTTTACTTTCCCTTCCCCTCAATCACGTATGATTACAGTTTGCTATACGGAAGTCTATGATCCACCCACTTATCTTTGAGGTAAATCTGTTTACATAATGTTTTGTTTGCCTTGCAACCTCTCTGCACTTTATAGTCTACAGTACATATTCCTTACACCATGTCCTGCTTCCCTTTGATGGTAATGAACAATTGTTCCGCTACCTTCTGTAAGTTGATTAATAAATTCTGTCCTTTGCAAGCTATATACAAATTATGTAGTGTTACTTAAATATCATTGTATCTCGGACAAATGTGTAGTAACTCTTTATAAAGAGTACACAGTTTGTAAACTTTAATTTGTAGTTTATGTAGTTTATAATTGTATCCATAAGTATAGTATATGAAGTTGAAACTTGCACTATGTTTCCTTATATTCTTCTGCTTTTGTATGCTATTGTTTTTCTTTTGCCTAGCTTGATTGTATGTATGATATTGTTGTTTTGGTGAATATGTTCATAAATGAGTTGCATAAAACTAGCCCCAATATCTGCGTCCGCCACTGAGTTAGGTGACATATTTATCATTTTAAAAATTCCTTTTTCTTAAGGTATATTTGAAAGTTTTCTCGATGAGAAAGGTATAATTCAAAGGATTCATAATTGGAAGGCTAAATTATGGGTCATCATTTGGCCCGCGGGCGGTCCGCCGGCCAAAAGGGCCAAAGCCCGGCCCAGCCCATCAAAAAGCCCATCTTGGCCCGGCCCATAAGGCATAAGGTCGGGCCAATGGCGGAGGATTCAAAGCCTCGACCCGTTACATGCCTATCAAAACTCGCCCCGCCCGGCCCTAAATAGCCCGTCTAAAAGCCCTTTCAATTGTTTTATTAATATTTTTATGAAGTTATTAGTTAAATATGTGAACTAATTATTGGATTAAGTCATATTTTTCTTTGATTTTTTTATTACATTTAGTTCAATCATTAACACATCCTAAACTCAGAGAACGATAGTCTGGCTCTGCTAGGGTTTCGTTTAGCGCATCCAACCTCAACCTCAATGGAGATTCTGGCATGGAATTGTAGGGGAGCCAACAACGATCGGTGTGTCCAAGCGTTGCAAACCCTAATCTGGCAGAAAAAACCCTCCTTCATCTTCCTCTCGGAGACTAAGGTGAATGATGTTGAATACATGAATCAACTGCGTCTCACAATAGGGTTTCACAATTGTGAAACGGTGTATAGTGAGGGTTAGTCGGGGGGATTGTGATGTTTTGGAGGGACGGCCTTGATGTTCGTCTTCTCTCCAAATCGAGATGGCATGTTGATGTGGAAGTATTTGATATTGATGGATTTGGGATTGCTTGGCGTCTAACCAGTTTGTCTGGTGAACCGTCAGCGGGAGACAGACATCTCACTTGGACTCTTCTTCAAGATCTGTTCAAGGCGTCGTCTCTTCCATGGGTGGTGATCGGAGATTTGAATGAGATCTTGAACGATGATGAGAAGGAGGGTGGCCTTCCTCGTAACCCTAACCAGATGCTAAGGTTTCAGGAGGCTCTGGACTCGGTGGAGTTACTGGACCTAGTGTTTCTAAGGGTCCCTTTACCTGGAAGGGCGGTGATGTCAGATGCAGACTTGATCGTGCAGTTGTGTCGCCATCATGGTTGGATATCTTTCCAGCTTCAAGAGTGCTGCATCTTCCTCCTATTCATGGTGACCATGTTCCATTGCTACTTGGAGTTTTCAGGTCTGGTCCGGTTCCGAACTCCAGGAGACCATCTAGGTTCCGTTTTGAATCTTTCTGGTCAACTCACGAAGGTTGTAAGGATGTGGTGTCATCTGGATGGTCTCGGTTTACCCTTGGAAGGCCGATGTATCAAACTATGTCTCGTATTGCTAATACGAGGATAGCTCTCCATCAACGGCAAAAAGTGACTTTTGGATATAGGAAGATGGAGATTGAATTGATCAGAAGTCGGTTACAGCAACTTATGTATCTGCCAATGACTTCGGTTAACCTTGAGGAGCATGCTACTTTATCAAAGAAATTGGAGGGTTTGTTGGAAGAAGAACGCCTTTATTGGATGCAGCGTTCAAAGATTACTTGGCTCACGGTGGGTGACAAGAACACTAAATTCTTCCATAGACAGGCGTCGAACAGGAAAGCCAAGAATCGACTCATTGGTCTATTTGATGAATTGGGGATTTGGAAACCGGCTATTAATGGGATGGAGCAGATAATTTTGAAGTACTTTTCGAATGTGTTTCGCTTTGAACCAGTTGATATGGGGCGTATGCAGTCTATTGTGAACTTGGTACAACCGAGGGTAGCTGAAGCAATGAATGAGGATTTGTGTGCTTCTTATTCGGATAGTGAGATTCGTGCTGCTCTATTTCAAATGTATCATACTAAATCTCCCGGTCCAGATGGGATGCCTCATGAGTTTTTTTCAGAAATATTGGGAGACTATTGGAACTGATGTATGTATGGCAATGAGAAGTTTCTTGCAATCAGGTTACCTTTTGAAGGATGTGAATTTCACGCATGTCTGTTTAATACCTAAAGTGCCCAATCCGACTTAGGTAGCTGGTTTGAGACCTATTGCTTTGTGTAATGTGCTCTATAAGATTTGTAGTAAGGTGATTGCGAACCGACTTAAGAAGCATTTGTCAGATATTATTTCACCATCTCAAGTGCTTTTATTCCAGTAAGATTGATTACGGATAATTCTCTGTTTGCAAATGAGGTTTCCCATTTTATTAATTCGGATTTGGCAAAGGGTACTATGTCTTTGAAATTGGATATGCGTAAGGCTTATGATAGGATGGAGTGGTCTTTCTTGAAGGCAGTACTGCTCTAGTTGGGGTTCCAGGTCTCTTGGGTGAATTTAATTATGCAGTGTGTGTCAACAATTCGGTAGTCTTTTCTGATCAATGGAAAACCTTGTGGATCCTTATTGCCTAAGCGGGGGCTCCGACAAGGTGATCCTTTATCACCATATTTGTTTTTATTATGCACGGAAGTTTTCTCAACTTTATTGGAGCAGAGAGTATCTGAAAGGCGTCTTCAAGGTATCAGAATTTGTGAGGGGGCTCCAGTTATTAGTCATTTGTTGTTTGCTGACGATAGTTTGTTGTTTGGGAAGGCCACAATGGATGAATGTTTGACTATCAAGTCTGTTTTGGATGATTATGAGGCGGCTTCAGGACAACATGTGAACTTCTCTAAAAGTAATATTGTTTTTAGTAAAGCTGTTTCTGATGTTACCAAACATTCTATTGCTACGGTGTTATCTGTCAGCACTGTTGCTAAACATGAGAAGTATCTTGGCCTTCCTAATAAAACTGAAACATTTCAGTATATCAAAGAACAGCTAAGTCACAAGCTTGAAGGGTGGCAGGGTAAGCTGCTAAGGGGTGCAGGGAGCGATATTCTTATCAGAGTAGTAGCCCAAGCTCTTCCCTCTTATTCAATGAGCTGTTTTCTACTACCAAAATCTTTCTGTAATTCTCTTCACCAGATGTGTGCTAAGTTTTGGTGGGGTAGTAATGCTGATAATAGGAGGATTCACTGGATGTCATGGGAGAGGCTGTGCCGACCCAAAGAAGAAGGTGGTATGGGTTTTCGGGATTTATATGCCCATAATTTGGCTCTGTTAGCCAAACAGGGTTGGAGGATAGTCAAAAATCCCTCTTCTCTTCTTGGTCGGTTGTACAAGGCTCGATATTTTCCTCGTTGTGATTTATGGTTAGCTCCTACTCCTTCTTCTCCTTCAACATGTTGAAGAGGTATTTTTGAAGCTAGGGATTTGTTGGTTAATGGTAGCAAATGGCAGATTGGTGATGGGGTTTCGGTTGATGCTTGGAACGATCCTTGGCTACAGAGGCTGAGAGATTTCCGTCCTCTCAGTAGGCTCAGTCGCAGCGCTTCAAAGGTTAGTGAGTTTATTACTAATGATAGAACCTGGAATGTTAGTCTACTGGAAGAGCATTTTGAACAACCTGAGCATTTGATTCTCACTATTCCTCTAAGTCACCGGATTACTCACGATAAAGTGATTTGGCATTATGATTCGAGAGGAAGGTTTTCGACTCGGTCAGCTTATTATTTAGCCAGGGAATTGATGCATGACATTCCTTCTGGTTCTCATAACACTTCTTCTGCTCTGGTGCAATTCTAGAAAGGTATATGGTTTTCAGCTATTTCGAGCAAGATCAAGGTACATATTTGGCGAGTTGTTTAAGCTATATTACCTACTGTTTCTTCTTTGAGAACAAAACATGTTTTCCTCAATCAAGGATGCTTATTTTGCAACACAGAGGATGAATCTATTGAGCATATTTCTCGTGATTGTTGTTATACGAGAGACTTAATTAAATTGTTTCCCGAGTTGAGAAGGGTGCTTCAGGGATGGATTCTGCCTGTGGTTGAGTGGCTTTCTATGTGCATCGAGGTTCTAATTAAGGAAGAGTTTGTTCTATTGTTGGTCATTCTTTGGTCAGTATGGAGAGAGCGTAATCTCAGGCTTTGGGATGGTAAGTACAGGTTATGTTCCCAGCTATACTATCAGGTATGTACGCAAGTAGCATTAATGCGTTCTTGCTGGTCTAAAAAACGAGGTTTGCAACGTGAGTTCAAACCCTGGGTACCTCCTCCACAAGGCTGGGTGAAAGCTAACTTTGATGGTGCTTTTGATAGTTCTCTTGGTAGGGGGGAGTAGGGGTGATTTTCAAAGACTCTCATTCAAAAGTTATTGGAGGTCAGTATTGCAGAGTGGAGCATGTGTCTTCGCCTGAGATGGTTGAGGCTATGGCGGGTAGGTTTGCATGTGAAGCAGCTCAGGTGTTGCTGGTGTTCCCAGTTGTTTTTGAATCTGATTGTTTGAAGCTTGTAAAAGCTACAAAGTGTGAAGATGTGGATGATTCGGCTTTTGGTGTCATTGTTGAGGACATTAAGCAGATCTTTGTCATCTTAATTCATCATTTTTCTCTGATGTTTATAGGGAGTCCAATTTAATTGCTCACAAGTTGGCTAAATTGGCTCTTAGTAGCGTAGTTCCTTGTAGTTGGGTAGGTCCTCCTCTAAGGGAGCTTCAGGGTTTACTAAACCTTCCTTCTTGTAACCATTAGTCATCTCTTTCAATATATTCTAACGTTTCCGGTCAAAAAAAAAAAAACTTTTTCATAATTTTTGTTTATTTTGATAAAAATTTATTAGATATATGTATATAATAAGTCCGGCCTAGCTTGGCCCTAAAAAGCCCTTAAGGCCAGGGCCTACGGGCTTTGATTTTTTTGAATAGCCCGGTCCGGCCCGACCCTATAATTTAAAAAATATGATTGAGACCAGGCTGGGCCGGGCTTTTTGACGACCCCTAGGCTAAATTAAATTGAAGTCCCTTTTTTTTTTTCTTGAAAGTAAACCGTACAAGGAGACCTTTGGATGACTCATATCAGACAGTACGAGACAAACGTCTTATGGGCTCAGGCTGGGCTGGGCTTTTTGACGACCTCTAGGCTAAATTAAATTGAAGTTCCTTTTTTTTTGTTTTGAAAGTAAACCGTACAACGAGACATTTGGATGACTCATATCAGACAGTAAGTGACAAACATCTAATTCAACCTTGTATATTCAACCTTGTATGAATCGTCTTTCTCATCTCTTTTGCTGTTGTGCTTTTCGTTGGGCCCAAGTGAAATACCTGGTTAATGTACACTAGCCTTCCCACACGCGCAAAAGAGCTTTTCAATTGTTCATTCATATACGTGAGAGAATATGATCTTTTAAAATCAGATCTCTCTCTCTCTCTCTCTTTAATATGCATAGTGTACAACACCATAATAAAAAAAAAAAAACCCTAGAGGCTGAGAGCAAAAGTCGAAGATGCATCTCTGTCTGGCGGCGTGCTCTCTCGCCGTCGTCGGACAGGCCTTGTCGGCCCCGTGTGGGTTCAGAATAAGCCAATTTCCCCTATTGAGATCCTTGATCGTGATGGGGAACTTTTGGTGGCGGTTTGCAGGGTGAGGAAGGGTGAAGGCAGGGCTCTGCTTGGATGTTGGTTCTCCCATTGTTGGTCTGATTGACGGAGGGGATGGGGTGCACTGCAATGGTGGTGGCTGGGAACTGGAGAGATTGTGGCAGCGCGGCTAGGCTTCGATCAGATCACTCCGAATGGGTTAAGATCTTTTCGATCTGGTCTGGAGGTGAGGTTGCAGAGCAAGGGTTGCGTTCTTCTGCGCGAGGGGGAGGACAGAGTGGGTTGGGCGCTCCGGCGATGCCGACGCGGCCGAGTTGGTGGTGAACCATCGGCGACGGCCGGCGATGGGATTGACCAGGTTGGGCGAGCACCGTGTTTTCTTCTTGATTCTTCTGTGGAAGATTGGGCCTTGTCTCTTTATTTGGGCTTGGCTGTGGTATTTTGTTTTTTAGTTGTAATTTATCTTAAGTTTACAATAAGTCCTGATCTCTATCTGATCTGGATACGTGGGTTACATCCCGGTTTGCGTGATTTGCGTACCATGTTTGCTCTTGGAAGGTGGCGAGTTTCTTGTTTCGTCAAATGGTCACAACCTCCCAGTGGCAAGATGAAACTCAGTGTCACTGGTAATCTATTCCAGTGGCAACATAGTAGGAAAGCTGTTAGACATAGTAACTTATGGCTCTGCACGAGCATTGTCTTTCCGGTATGTCACCAAAATTGTAAAGCAAATGGAGTAGCCATTGATGCACTCTTTGCTAAATGGTGCTTGTTAGAATGCATAAGATTGAGAACTCTTGATATTATTTCGGGATGTTCAGGCAATATGGGTTTAGGTTTTATGTCCCCCCCTTATATTCTGCGGTTTCGTTAATGGTTAAGGCATGAGGGCGGCCGATTTAGCCCATTTTCAAAAATCAGATCTCTTCATCCTCTGCTGGTAAAAGCTAACATTTTGAGAGAGAACTGAAAAATTAAACCGGGAATTAGAATTGAACAGATGAGATCATTATCTCCCGCTTCCATTTTTCTTGATGACCTTGTAAATCACATAACATTCTTGAAAGAAAGGAGGGATACAAAAATTCAATTTAGACAAAAAAAATAATAGTTTAAGAGAACATAATACAAAGATACAAAGAAGCTGCTTCAGTCTTTCTCATCTGAGGTGTAGTACTCATGCTATAATATTCTCAAATCTCAAATACTCAATGGAAATGAATTTTTGTATTCCTCCTTTGTGGATAGCAGACAGCTGAAAAGGTAGACATGAAATTCAATTTGGCAAACATAGAACTTATTAGAGAAGAAGAGCAGCACCCAGATAACAGCAGACAGTTGAACAAGTAGACATGAAATTCAATTTAGAAAACAATGTCGGAAAGGAAGATGAAACTCTTATACCCAAAAACCATCTTGCTAAACACATTACAGATGTTTATATTTGTTAAATATATATATTTAGATCTTGAAACAGCAAACAAAAAAAAACTTAGCATGTTAATTGATTTTAGTTGATGAATCCAATAGGAAAATGTGAGTTTGATGTTGTCAAAAATCATCAGATAAACATGAATAGAGGTTTGAATCTCTATAGGAGCTTGCTTCTCTCCGAAATAAATATTAGTGAGTAAGGTTCAGCTAATACTTAGAATGACAGTACTTATGTCAATCACTGACCTTAGCAAAAACATGGAGGAGGATGAGATATAGGTGTCAATTTGCCACCTACCTTACTGTTCTTTTTGCTAAACTGATACTAAGAGATATGCAAAAACATATAAAAAAAAAGTCCGGATAAATGTTAATTTTGTCAATATCAATATATACAGTACGATTAGAGACTTTAGTGATATGGCACTCATAAGAATAGCAAGCCACTTATGGGAATGGAAATCAATGCAGTTGTCCAAGACTAATTTTGATAAGGAACTGGTCAATAAATGTTTTACTGATCCACCTGTACAGAAAAATTTCATTTTGCAATTAAATCCAGTATATAGCCGCTGTGCCACATGTTAGCAAGAACCTGAGTCAAGCTCATTCCTCCCTAATACAGATTATTTCCTGCCTGATATATCATTTATTTAAACATTTAGTGCTCACCCCAGGCAAAACATCCTGCGCGGCTTTCTGTAGAAGGAGTTCCATTTCTTGAGCCTATTGGGTCACGAAGCACCAATTTCTTGTCAGACAATTCAGATTACAAAAGAATTCTGAAAACCTTTTTTTATGGGTTGATCTCATGCCGTGGGATCCTCTGTTTGATAACATCATAATATTTTAACCCCAACTGCTGTGAGTGTGTCAATGAATCTTCATCCTTCAAATCATCTAATGTGCGATGTCCTTTCTCAAACAATTTCAGTGCAGTAGGTGGACCTACGCCCCATATTTCCTCAAATAAGCTGATTGTTTTTACCTGCAATTAACTAACAGAAGGTAGTACTGTCAGAAATAAAGAACTGAGGTTAAGCCTCATAATCAGCTCAGATACTGAGTTATGTCGTTCAAACTATGGTGATTTAAATAGGATCTAATATCTACTTATGAAAAATAAATACTATACACATTTAGAACAGTGTCAGGCTCAAAGCAAATAGTGAACATCAACATAACAGAAAGAAGAACTCAAAGATTAAATTGGCAGTAGAATGTTTAAATCACAGTACAACTGAAAACCTTTCCATTACCTTTTCATCTGTTTCAAAGTGTTCCAGCTTGGATAGCTTTCCCGTAGTAACTATCTCCTGAATCTGAAATCAAGGATGAAAAAACTACAGTTATTTGGAGAATTTGCCAGTCTGTGGAGAGGAGTTCATGTACTCTCCCAGAATATGAACTAAAATTTAACCTCTCAAAATTGGCGGCAGGGATTTTGTCCAAGGAGTGGAAGACGTCTTTGTGAACGCGGAAGAAGCGGAAGACGTGTTCGACGTCGGAGTGATCGCCGGCGGCGGCAGAAATGGTAGAGAGAGAATAACCGTGCACTATGCCATATACATCATCAGACGACAGTCCAAGTCTGTCGTCTAACATTTTTTTTATGTCGTCTGAGGAGCTGTCGAGTGATGGTCTATCAGACGACGGAGAATAGCCGTCGTCTGAAACGCTATCACACGACATATCTTATGCCGTCTGAGAATAGTGAAGATTGAAAAATTTCAGTAAACACACCACAGTTAAGTGTGGACTAAATAAGCATCCAAAAACTGTAATATCATATCACAAGACACATCAAATGTCGTCTGTTTTGTATACCTACCACATATAAGTGTGGACTGATTGGAGAATAATTTGATTTATTGGATTTTTCTATCAAATCACACTTCAATTAAGTGTTGAGTGTGTGAGCTTACAACGTCAAAAACTTGTAATATATGTGGTTATATAGAAGATCTAACCTCACTTATCTGTTGTTTCACATTGTAAACTATTAGAAATTTTTTTTGGTGCTTCTGTCATACGATATTTAGTTGTAGTTGCATTTGTATTCATACCACATATTTTTACTTTTCGACTTGGTATTACCACAGTTAATTGTCGACTGAATGAAGCATTATCATAGTTTGTTATGATTTTGTCGTGCCGAGGTCCTTTACTTGACATATATATGCCGTCTGATTGAAGAATTACAAAAATTTAATCTTGTGACTCCTTCTCAGTCCACATATATATGTTGAGGTAGCTTATATCCATCAACAATTTTTTTGTTTTATGTTGTTACATGACATTTGGACCACATATATATGTAGGTTGAGGGATAGCAAGTAAGTTTTTCCTACCCTAAGTCGACATTTTAATAGAGTTTGATTCTGTAAAATATGTCGTCTAATGCTCAATTGCACTACATTATCATGTTTTTTGGGAGTTTACATATGTTGTTTGATTTAGTACGAGACGACACATTTGTGTCTTTGGTTGCATGATGTTGCCTGTCTGTTTTGGCTCAAAAAGTACTATTCATATGGTAAAACAACCTCAATTTAGTACAAAAACCTGTGCATTCTAAACCATATATGCCAATCAAACCTCACACATTATGAACCATAAGGAAATCAAGTTGCATTAAACTTGTAGATCATATTACTTAAATTAAACAAAAGCCTTGTAGCCATTTCTAAGTACACAACATATATAAACAAAAATATATGTTTGCGCGCATAAGTAAATTTGTTCAACATAGAATAACTTAGCTACCTAGTTGGCATCAGACCCACAAAATAGGCATATTAGTCATAACTATTTATTATGTTCCAAAGTTATAATGCAATAAAGCAGCACACCTATGTATGAGCTATACTACCATAAACCAACATCAAGTCTGATTTTACTAGTCTGGAAACTGTAGCACATGCTCTGCCCACTCTCCTTGAATTTCATCAATTTCCTCGGCTGTGTAAGTCAGACCAGCCCTAGTTCCCCACTGAAAGCAAATGTAGCATACATAATGAGTTTCCAGTGTACGTATCATCAGAAAATACGTAAATTAACTAAATAACAGTGTCAGCATTATAAAAAGTGCCAATAAAAAAAAAGTGCCAAATAGCTGATGTATTGTTGGAATATAATCGCATCCATTCCACTGCCAGGTTTATCCATATAAATACATAAATGTGAAGACACAAGTATATATAAAGTTTATATGTGGTTCCTAAATCTCACCATCCTATGGATTTACATAAACATACTAGTTCCAAGAGCTAGCTAATTCATAAAAACTTAAATCACCAATGTCCATCACTTATAAGCAGGTCATGATTAATCTACAAAATTGTAGTACCTTTTTATCAAGGTCAATGTTGTTGTCCTCCACAATTTCCTTCATGTAGCGCATGACGTAATATCCACAACTCACATCATCTTTTTGTATCGGAGCACCCTGAAAATTATGAATCAGGCTTATCAAACAGAAACAAAAATCAAATTATACTGTAAAATTATACACTACTAAGTTTTAAAATGCTTACAAGTAGAGGTTTCCAAGGAGATGCTTTCTTCTTTCCAGGCTGCTTCTTCAGTAGGCCTTTGTACATTTTTATGGAGCTTCCAACAGAAAAAATAATAGTTAGCATCTTCATGGCTAAACTAATCAATGAGTAATACTAAAAGGCTAGACCATATAGGAAAACTAGCACACACTTACTCAGTGACAATAGCAGGCCATTCACTTCCATACAGGCGCCTTTTCAGTGGATCCATATAGCGTGCGGTTTCCAATTCCGTGTTCACAATCGTCAAGGTCCAGTGTTGACTATGCAATAACATACAATGTCATCCCAGATGTTTGTCTTAAGCACTAAATCATTTGTACCCACAAAATCTAGTTCATTGTTACGTACCTTGTGTTATATGGAATCAAATAGATCTGCCCAGGCTTCCCATTCTTGTACATAACGGACAAATCACGAGACCTCGCTGTGGGAGTTCCACTTCCAATTGCACTGACTTTATCAGAGTCGACAAACCGTATCATATCCTCCATCTTGTTCTGCTTTAACACTTTATTCAAGTAGCTACAAACACATATTGCAACATAAAATGATGATAACTACTTCAAAATAAACAAAGAAACATGCTTCATAATTCAGCCGCATAATCCATTATGAAATATAAGAACCAGTAAACAAGTATAATAATTTACCTCATGTAGAAGAAAAGAGCACTGTTCGATACTTCTTTCTTGTGGGCTATGGCGTAAACATCAGCTCTGCATATATATGCTTTCTTTGGATGTCCAAAAAGATCTTCTTGAAACACAGTGTTCACTGTCTTCCCTTCCTCAAGAAAAGTGTTTGCCCAATTGCATAAGTCAATCAATGCCTTCGGCAGATTCGGGGGCAAATTATCTAGATCTTCATTGTCCTGAATGCGTTGAATTGGTTTCTTCCTACCATAACCACGTTTTGGTTTCTTGTTTTGCAAAATTAAGAGAAAATGCATGTTAGCAACTTAAATAAGGAATTAAAACATGAACTATTGTCAAAAAAACTCAAATATAATTGCACATAATAAAGTACATCAAACATATATATTGCAGTACCTTTGTTTCAGTTGTTGCAGTAACAGCCTTTGCTCCATGTGTAACAACCAGGTCCTTAGGCCAGGCAACACAGCTCCTAACCGTATCGTCCACGGTTAAAATCTCATCCCTCACTGGAATCGGTACCAGGGCATCACCTTCAATAGCCCATATAACTGAAACGCGCATGTTGTTTTCGCCCAATGGCACACCATGTAGTAGCTGATTGCTTGACTCACCACCGACATCAATGACTTTTGCAATGGCAACTATATTTTCCATCGTATCTACTGCCAGTCGACACTCATTTTCATCACAAGTCAAATCCTAACACAAACAATGGAAAAATAAAAATTACTTAAATTTTATTCGTTTAATTCATAGCTGGCAGTAAAGCCTAATGATGGAAACAGAGAGGAGTTAAAGGAGAAAAGAGTTAAATTACCAGAGCAATATAATTTGCAGCCTTTGGAGCAAAGTCTGTAACCTCATCCAAGTCCATTGTTGTTTCTTCATTCTGCTTAGGGTCAGGTACTTCATGGGGGTCAATCGCATCCTCCAAGTACTTCTCAGCATCTAAATTCAATCTCTTCTTGACCGAGCTGAGCTCAGCATTTATTTCCGTCGCCATTTGAACCTTCTCGAAATTGGGATTGCAGCTCCCATTCCCTGAATTGAGTTCGTTCACTGGTGTAACAGGTGTAGGGATTTGCACACCGGTAGACTGCAACCTTCCCAACAGTGACTCAAACTAAGCTTTCCATTTTTCATCAAGTTTCTGTATCCTTTTTTCAGTTTCCTCCTCCCATTTTGCTTTTTGTTCTGCCATAAACTCCTCTTGCTCCTCCTCCAATATAAGCCTTATACTTTTCCTGGTTGCCTGAGAACCACCACCTCTTTTTCGCTTTATTGGCAAGTCAAAGACGACATCAGGTCGAACAAAACCCCCAACTCCTCTTACCCTACCGGGATGCTCTGGTTTCTTCAATGCTAAGGTGAGGACATCTGTTGACCCAACTGTGGTAAGTGATCCCTCAGATTCTGTTTTTTAAGGTTTACCTGAAACAAAAGCTTAACATTAAACATACAACATAAACAACTAATATTAAATTTTCATACTCCTTTGAACAATGGTAAATTACTGAGTGATTCTAACAGGACTTACAATCCTTTTGGCCGTGTTCGCCACCTCAGGTGATGAGAAGTTACCATCCTTGTCAGAATGTGCATTCAGCCACATTCTGGCACGGTCCAGCATCTCAATTGGGACTCCCACCTTCTGAGCCTGCAACAATATAACAAAGCAGAATCATGTTAGAAGTAGAACACATTTTGATTAAGGAAAAAATATTTGCTATCAACCAAAACTTACCAATTCCACTCTTGATTGAGCATATCCTTTACGTGACATCCTGTGATTGTACTTGTTAAGCTTTCTCTTTGCACTTTGAACTCCCCGCAGTTCCTACGAAGCATAGAATTCATGAACCACAATGTTAACATTTTATTGGTTATAAGCCATCTTAAACAACAAGGTGGACATAAAAACATGTTAACAAACCTTAAATTCTTCACTAATCCTATCTTCCACAAAAAGCGACCAATGCAACTTGGGGATGCATCGATAATCATCAAGAGGATTTTCCAACTTCTCGGGACTGTCCTTGAATGGCATAACGTAGTGAGTGGTTAGTGTGCTCTTGAATTCCCGCCATTTGGTTGAAGCAAATTTAAGGACAAATCTTCTACATTGCTGAGGGATCACATAAGCCTCCTACATAAAACAAGAGAAAAATAATAGTCAAGACCTATATAACTCATTAAGTCGATGAAAAAAAAATTACCTGAATTGCTTCCCATATCTTCTCTTTAGGTTCATCATCCACATTCCTCCAATCATCAAAGATGATGGAGATCGTCGTACGTGCTAAGACCCCAATGTACCATTGCATATCTGTAGCATTTTTACCTATTGGTGTCCCCCTGTCATCAGATTCTATGGGAAGCTTGATCCCTCTGATCAGTCGCTTTGTTACTCTTGCCATAGTGACCATCGGTCTGGATAGTAATCGCAGACCTCCAGTAATATTGGGGGTTTCCGCATGAGGAATTTATTCTTTCTTCTTTCTGATCGACTTTGCACTGGTTGAAACTGAACTAGACTTGGCCTTCCGGCTATACTTCATCTTCTTCGGGGCTGACACTGCTTCATCACTTGGAGTTGCATTTTTCTCAAGGGTGGCATCCGCTTGAGGAGAAGTACGTAAAGTCTTCCCAGAATCCAAGGTTGCTGTACCGAAAACTGCAGCCTTCTTCAGTTGTCGCACAACATCGATTCTTCTAGCAATATCAGCTGCATTCTTTTATGCAGAAGTAGACGCTGCTGGAATACTATCATAAGCTATAGCCGGCTTTTGTCGCGTCGCCTTGATTCTGGAAGCAATAACTTCTGCAGCTGCCCGTTTTTTTTGTCCCTTCTTTGAACCTAAAGAGTTAAGACCTTTCCTTGCTGGTGCCATTACGTGAAACCCATTTAAAAAAGATTGGTCAGCTAGCATACTGAGGTTAAAAAAGAAGAACAATAATGTCGAGAAAAATAGGACAATACAGAAAAACACACTCTTCATAATTAAGGCAACAATGTTATGTGTTAAAAAAAATATATCAATCACATTTCAAACAAAACATCCAACAAAACATCAGACTGTTGTTCTATTAACTTCAATTATATAAAGATTACAGTCCTATTAGCTAGCATTCCATTCATTGCCTTCAAATTCACTATTAACGTGACCAGGTAAGCTACTATTATCTATCCATATTCCTTCATTGCCATCACGCATATGTCTGGTAGGGTGATTCTCATCTACATCATCAAATGTGTCAACTGATGGCATTGCTGGAATGAATGATTGTTCATCTGTGTCTTCAACCTCATCGTCATCATCAACCTCATGGTAGTCTATATTCGGGCACCTCATGACTACTGACCATTCCGCATCTAGGGGATCCTCAATATAAAATATTTGTTTCACATGTGTAGCTAACACAAAAGGATCGTTTAAATGTCCTAACCTATTCAGTTTCACCAACGTAAACCCAAGTTCGTCTACTTTGACGGCTCTAGTACTCTCTACCCAATCACAGTGGAACACAGGAACCCTAAACTTATAGTAGTCCACCTCCCATATACTTCTAATAACTCCATAGAAGTCCATAGCACCGTCGGATGGATTTTGATCCCTCGCACTTGCAACTTGCATTGCATTGGCAAGCAATGTTACACTGCTGTTTTGAAATGATCGAACGCAGTCTCTCTTTGGTGTTGTAGTCAACTCCATTGACATGGTAAGCGGCATAGGTTGGCACTTGATTTTTGGGACCAGCAGCCATCCACCTTAATGTTTGTGAAACTTTATCGGATTTCAGCCTCAATTGATTTGCAACCTGCCACGACGATTGTTCATTAAAAAAGGAGGAAGCCTATGTGACATACATTTTCAATTTTTGTAAAATAACACTTGTACCATCACATAGTATATAATTTCACTTACCCTTTCTTTTAACCAGTCTGGAAATGTTGCATTATGTTTTTCCCTCATCCACTTCTTGTTCTTCACGTTATTTGGGTAAATCAACTCCAAATATTCATTGTGCTCCCTAGACCGAAGAACAAGGAAAACCATTAAGCTCTGAAAAACTTTAAAGTTAAAGGGTATTGAAATATAAAAAATTAAAAAAGGCTAATGTGTATACTTACTTGATGTAGGGCTGGACGTCTTCAGTATTTTGTAAGACACAAAGGTGTGCAAGATGCATCTGCTTTCCGTACACAGGTATGATAGTTGGCCGTGATAAGGGCCTGCTCTGTTTGTAGTTTCCAGCTTTGCTTGTCGAAGGAATTCCCACAGTGATACCACCTTCAGAATGGATACGCTCTTCTAAATACTCTACAGCTTCTTCAACAATATACTTCTCAGCCATGCAGCCCTCAGGAAAATGTCGATTTTTAACATACCCTTTGAGTACTTTCATGTACCTCTCGAATGGGAACATCCATCGGAAAAACACAGGGCCACACCATTCAACTTCTCTAACAAGATGTACTGTTAGATGAATCATAATATCGAAAAATGAAGGTGGGAATAATTTTTCAAGCAAACAAACAGTATCAACCAGATCTGCTTGCATTTGTTTAAGTCTAGAAACATCTATGACTTTACTACAAATTGCCTTAAAAAACAGGAAGAACTGAATAATGGCATACCTAACAAGCTTCTCTAGAACTGATCTTAATGCAATGGGGAGTAGGTACTGCATCACTGTGTGGCAGTCATGTGACTTAAGACCGACCAGTTTTAAATCTTCCATGGAGACCAGATTACTAATATTTGAGGAGAAGCATGTAGGAACTGACATTCCAAAAAAGGATCGGCAAACTATTTTTTTCTCATGATGCAGCAAATTCCAACTAGCCAAAGGCTACTTGGCCTTTTTCTCCCCAGCTACCACTTTCAAGTCAGTTTTGATGCCCATATCGACCATGTCCAAACGGTAAGCAGCTCCATCCTTTGTCTTACCAGGAATATTCAAGAGGGTCCCAATTATGGCATCGCAACAATTCTTCTCAATGTGCATCACATCAAGAATATGGCGCACTGGAATATATTTCCAGTATTCAAGTTCAAAGAACACGCTTTTTTTTTTCCAGCAAGGTCTGGGTTGATCACCTCGCTTGGCAGGCTTTTGAGTTTTTCCAAACTCATGAGGCAGTCCTTCAACCCTTGCCAGAACCTCTTCTCCACTTAATGGTTCAGGGGCGACTTCATTCTCAATCGTGTTGTCAAATGCTGCAGCCTGCTTTCGGTATGGATGATTTCTACGCAAGAATCGGCGATTCTTCAAAAACACCATTTTCTTACAATGTTTCAGCCTAATGGGTTTGGTTTCATCAACACAGATAAGACAAACATTATATCCTTTGGTGACACTACTCGAAAGGTTCCCATACGCAGGAAAGTCATTTATAATCCAAAATAGGACTGCCTTCAATGTGAAGGTCTCTTCTCTCACAGAGTCATACACACATTCAACCCCCTGCCACAGTAACTTCAAATCGTCTATCAACGGTTGTAGATAGACATCGATATCTTTCCCGGGCCGTTTCGGTCCAGATATCAACAAGGACAACATCATGAACTTCCTCTTCGTGCATAACCAAGGAGGAAGGTTATATGTGACCAGAATAACTGGCCAACAAGAGTATTTGCTGCTTAAAGCAGCGTAAGGATTAAATCCATCAGACGAAAGGGCTAATCGAAGGTTCCTAGGTTCTTTCCCAAATTCTGGCCACTGTGTGTCAACCAATTTCCAAGTCGGTGAATCAGCTGGATGCCGCATCATGCCATCTTTTTTCCTATCGCCATGCCAAGTCAAGGACTTAGCTGTCCTTGGAGATTGGAACATCCTTTTGAATCTCGGTATTATAGGGAAGTACAACAAAACCTTTGCAGCAACCCCATCCCTCACAACTCCGTTCTTTCCAATCTTATACCGCAAAGTAGTACATGTTGGACCTACTTCAGCTTCATGATGGTCCCCTCTATATAGAATGCAATCATTTGGACATGCATGAATTTTTTCATACCCCATCCCCAATAAACTGAGTGTTTTCTTTGCCTCACCTATATTGCAAGGTATTTCATTCCCATCGGGAAGGAAGGACTCAAACAACATTAGCCAATCGGAAATACAACCATCATATTCTGTTCTTTGCTTTCAAATTGAACATTTCTACAAGAGCGTTCAATTTTGTCAACTTTGTACACCCAGGGTATAAAGCTTTATCTCCATCTTCTACCAGCCTAAGGAACTCATCTGAGTCACAAGACATCTCCTCATCCTCATCTTCTTCACCCTTATTTTCTTCACCCTCTATATCCTCCGGCTTATCTACTGATTCAGAATCTCCGCCACTATCGCCCTCCACGGCAGCAGCTTCACCATGACAGTCCCAATTTTTGTAATTGGTCATGATGCCATTAAAATATACATGGCCCTTGATGACAACAACGGTAAATCCACTGTGATTACAGCACTTCATACAAGGGTAGCATATGCTTGATTTGTCGGCAGCATTTGCTGACGCAAATTTGAGGAAATTTTCAAACCCAGTTTGAAACCTCGAAGATCTTCTATCAGCGAGCATCCAAGTTTTTTCCATCTTATATAAACACATAAAAATGGAATAATAACTAGTTTAATAACCAATCACAATCATTAAAAATAAATTGAGGATCAAGATAAACACTTGTACTAACATCATAATAACCACAATCACAACATGCGCATAAAAACAGAAAAATAACTACAACACTTAGGTACTGGAGCAGAGGACTGAAACAGCTACCCAAGTCGAGGTCATGCTTAAGGCTAGTGTTTTCAGTTCAAATCAGTAACAAACACTTCAACTATTAACAACTTGAACAAACAAGATAAACAATCACAAGCATAACAATAATAAATACAGGAATTCTAATTAAAAAGCTAAACAAACGAGCAAACTGGCTTACTTCAATTTGGATACCTCCACTTCAACTGAAAACCACTTCAACCGCTAGCCTACTTCACTCCAAACTGTCACTGAACAAGAACAATTGAATTTCCAATCAATCACTATCAACTCAAAGAAATCTGATCTATACATATCAGACCAATACATATAAATATTTGACCAAGTAAACATCTCAGGATAGAAGAATCTAACAACATGCTGCAACTAATAAGTTCTAATAGCTCAACATAATTAGAATCTAGATTACATAATAGCATCTAAAAGTTTGTTTGATCAATCAGACTGGGCCATCAAATAGAAGAAAAAAAAAATGAAAACGCTTATACATCATCAAGTTTCTTGTGATTCAACTTTTCAAACAAACATATTGCAATTAGTACTAGCATCAATGAAAGCATTTTATCAATCTACTGTCTGTTTCGTTAAAGTATTATACTAGATCAATTGAGAAAGAGAAAGAAAGTCAGATACCCATTCTCAGCGTATGTAATTCCCAGAATCCCAGACCCAGAAAAATAAGAGACTAACACACAACATATAACAGATCAATTGAGCAAAAACCCATCATTCATCACCTTTCGAAAGCAAAATTTCATAGAGAGAGAACAATCCAAATAAATTAACCAAGATGTAATCAATAATCATACCCACAGGAAAGTATCCTGCTTAATTCCTTTTGCTTCCAAACACAGGAAAGTAAAGACTTTCCTTTCCCAAGGTTTTGATTCCATGAACCAAACACAGCCTATAAGAAAGAGACTAGGTTACCTGATTGTGAGAGAAAACATGTTGTTGTGTTCGAGAGAGACAGAGAG
>NC_020497.1:17472505-17476057 GCF_000184155.1 Fragaria vesca subsp. vesca
AAGTGCTTTGTAAACATACATCTTTATAAGACAACTATATGCAAGAAACAAAATTTACCTAATCTAACCATTAGATATGATCGCAGTACTTAAATATGTATGTGGAAGAAAATTTATCCATTTTCGATAACTTATAAGTCTCGATCATTAGAGTCAACTTCATATATACATAAACTTTCTTATAGCTTCCGCAAGAAGTACATAATCGTTTCATCAAAGTGTCCAAACTATTACATAGATCTATTTTCCTACTCTTAACAAGAGTTTGAGTACCGGCTAATCAAAAGTATAAGTTTTGGTCGGAGGAGATAAGAGCGTTTCCGTTTGGAAAATATGCACAATTTATGTTGACCACTTATTTACAACATTAGACGACATATAATCGCCGTCTCACATTGAAGAAAAGAGAGGGAAAATTTCGGCGCCCAAATTCAAATATTTCAGGTCCAGACGACTATTTTTATGTTGTGCGATGAATACATTAAGGTTGGCGCCCTCTCCCAAACTCAAATGAATTTGAATATTTCAAGTTCATACAGACGACATATTAACCTCGTCTGATGAATAGATTAATAGGTTGAGCCCTTTTTCAAACTTATATATCAGGTTCCCACAGACGACATTTATATGTCGTCTTATTAAATACAATAAAAGGTAACCAAACTCAATATTTAATTATAAATTGAGTATTTTAGGGTCAGAGAGACCACTTTCATATGTCGTCTAAAGTTATACATTACAAAGTTCGTACACTCAATTTTATGGGTTTGTTAGACGTCATTTGTTTGTCGTCTGAATAAGTGAATTTAAGGGTTCAAAATGGAGGTATAAATCAAAGATTTATGGTTTTTTCAGATGACATTAATATGTTGTTGGATGAAGTACATAAAAAGGGGATTAAAAGTAGATTTCGCATTCTTTCACAGACAACTTTTATATGTTGTCCGACGTATTATCATAAAGTTGCTAAATGTTGCTTTTTTACACTGTATATATATGCCGTCTGAAATTTAGCATATCACAGACAAATTGAGCAACATCCAGAAGTATGAAGGGAGCATGGCACTCATACGACTTATACTTCACAAATGTCGTCTGAAGGGTCGAAAAATTAATCAGACGACATAAACTCAAAATCGTCCAAAATATGTCGTCTGAAAAGTGTCGTCTGATGATGTATATGGCCTAATGGTGGTGAGTGAGTGATTGAATAAGATTGTTGTATTGGGATTTAAGCGGAGATTCAACGACTTACCCATAAATTCAACTGCGATTGTAAACCAAGCTTTGCGTATTCACCCTCTCTCTCCGATTCAAGCTTTCTTTCTTCTCCGATTGCCTCTCTCTCTCTATCTATCTTCTCTGATCGCCTAAACCGGTGTGGAAGGTATTGTTTATTTTTTCTTCTGGCGTGTCCTGTCTATTGTTGAAGAGAGGGCAAATCAGGCAATACAGGTAAAATGGCATAAACGTAAAAAATGAAGAAAAGCAAGGACAGAAGGGCGACGACACTGTTCAGTGAACAGTAATAGACCCATCCACTTAATATATAGAGACTAGAAAGATACCCGTGCGTTGCTACGGGATTTCTTGTCAACAAAATTTGTATTCTACATAATGGAATAGGCAGAAATTTAAGAATATGGTTACTGAAAATAGTCAATTCTAAGGAATTAAAAGAAGAGCCACTATCGTATCATGTTCAGTTAAAATGATGAATTAATATGCTGCTTCACTCTATACATGTATAGAAAATAATTGGAGTTTCAGAGTGATACTACCTAGTTGAGTTTAACTAACCTATATAAATATATACATGATGCAAGCCTAAACCCAAATCCAATGACATATGCTCATTCTTTATTTCTCTATGTCCATCATAAAGTATGTATCCACAATGCTAGTCTACATTTTTACCTGCACATATGCTGATAGCCAGGTGAATACATTATACTAGAAGTTTAGCAGCGTTGATCACTATACAAAGTGAATGTAAATCATATATTACTGGAAACCAATACATGTTTTGAGGAGGGACCTAGCTTCTCTGTTTGGACAAGCAGAGCTTAGATCTGCTTGGATTTTAAGGAGAGCATGACACGTCAGCTTAATAAAATCAAACGGCTGAAACTAAATATCTTGGACATCCCATCTTCTCAAAGTTATAGCAGATCTATCTCCTCTTCTTCATCGTCTCTTTCCATTTCATCATCTCTCTGTCTTCTTCATCTTATTTTGAGCGAGTCCTTTTTCTTCATCTTTAGTTTCGACATTCATAATTCAACAATAGCTATTAGCTATGCCATATTTATGGTAAGCCCCAATTTCTTATCATTTGATTGTAGTGTTAAGACCTGGGTTTCTTATCCACTCTTTACTTCAATCATACCTTTTGTTTCCATGATTCTGGTCACCTATATCGAAATGGTCATGCACAATTATCTGTGTATTGATGATGTTAAGGGCCAGTACTATATCTTTCATTTGTCATCTGGGTACATTGATTTCATGTAAAAAATTGGTGCTTTTTGTGATCTGGGTCCGAGCTTGAACTTGGGAGAGAGGAGTTAGATATGAGCATGTTGGAATCGGCGAACGAGCTGTAGAGAGAGCATTGTCTTTGGTCTGCATGAGCTTAGTCTTGCGGTTGCAGTAATAAAACTCGAGAAGGCGGCGGAGAGGCGCGGTAGAGTGGCGGCGGCGAAGTTCATACAGTCGCAGGAGAAGCAAAGTGTTAAGAATTCCTATGCATTTTGTATTCTCCTCCCTGTGCTCTTGAATTAAATGTGGACTGAGATGAAGAAGAGAGATGAACATGGAAGAGAGAGAACATCGGAGTAGGAGGGAGAAAAGAGGGGGAGAGAGAGAGGAGGAAGAAGAGATCCTGATCCAGTATTGGTTTGTGATAGCCAGGGCCTTGTAAGTCTTTATTGTGAACCATCAGATTCCCTCATGCTAACGTGGCACAATCTCTTAACAATCCAAGCAAATCCGAGCAATGGCTCTCCAAGCAAAGCCAAGTCTTTTGAGGAGACTATGACATATCCTCATTAAAGCTAGTGCATCACCATTAACTCAAATGAAAAGTATATTGTATTGAGTAAGCTATTCAGACCCAACAAAAAAAAAAAAACAACAGAGCAATAATGACACGACCCACCCCGAATTTCACCCTGAAACCCAGAGTAAGTCGTGCGGGGACCACCTCCAAGGAAAATTTACTGAAAAGATTAAGAAAATCTCCCTTGCAGATGGACAACCCTAACTCGAAAATTTCATATTACACTCTTAATTTAACGCTTCTGAATATCACATAATATACAAAATTCTAAAGTATTCAGAGCTACTAAACACAAGCGGAAGCAAGAAAACACAAGTAGGTTGAACATGTAACCTACTGATGAAAACTGGCCGAAAAGCGGGTGACTATGCCTCGTCTCCTACTAGATCCAACCCGAACTCTGCAGACTGGGCAATTTAAAACGAAGGGCCCAGGAGAAAACATTTAATAACGTTAGAGTGAGTAGGACAAAAATAATTAATAATTAAATA
>NC_020497.1:17477708-17495626 GCF_000184155.1 Fragaria vesca subsp. vesca
GGAGACCGACCGAACGGGACCGGTCCGGCGGCGAACGGAGGTCGGACGGCGGCGGGAGGACGGCCGGAATTCTGCTGGGTGTAGAGAGGGGAAAACCGGGTGAGAAGAGAAGAAAAATCGGGAGGGAGGGAGAAGAGAAAGAAGAAGAAATGGGTTGGGCTCGGCCCAGCCGACCCAACACCCCTTTTAACCCATAATTCCAAAATTCAACACCCCGAAAAAATAATACCCGAATAAAAATTACCGTTTACTAGCTAAAATTTACTATTTTTACCGTCGCCGTATAATCCCCATACGAATTATCCTCCGCACATAATCGTCCCCGAAACCCCTCTAGGGACCAATTAAACTATTTACTCAATGATCGAGACGGTAAAATTCTTATTATAATCACGCTAGTAAATAAGGTAAAAATATAAGGGTCGGGATGTGACAAATAATCTCATTTTACTATATATTCTTAATGTCTGTCACAAACCACACTAAAGAGTAGACCATATATGTAGTAAGAAACATTACTACTCTAGGACACATACCCTCTTGTTATATATTTTAATTTCTTGATATATGTGGTATCTATTTTAGCATTTTGACCAAAGCCAGCTAAGTTTACATAAGGAAGCAAAAGAATTAAATGAGGTCTATTAAGGAATTTATATCCATACGTCAATTATCTACTGTCTCGGTATCTTTAATTATTTGTCATCTCAATACCCCATCTCTATATTGTTGTAAATGTATTTCTCATTCTAGTGTTACACCTTTAAGATTTAAGAATCTATGATAACTTGTAATCCCCATAGTCCCGGTCTATCTATGAAATTATGAACTTTATCAGAAAGTCCTTCAATTACAAGTTCTAGCAGAGCTCAATCTTTTGCTTATCGCAAAATGCAAGAGACTTCAACTGAAAATCAATGAAAACCCTATAGATTTATATATAAACCCTACAGATCTATATATAAAAGAAGGAAACATAAGAAAAGACTAATAAAAGTGCATATATACTCCACATAACAAACAAAGAAAGTCAAGCAACCACAAAAGCAACAAAATTGAGACCAGTAGTTACTAAGACTCCACATTTTGTTTCATTTTGAATAATCAAACTCCACATAAATCTCCAAACTGATAATTTCCTACAGTAAACATACATAAAGACTTTACCTCTGTTTTATTTGCAATATTTAGATCTTTTCTGGCAAGAGTTCTTATGACTATCTTTGGATCGTTGCAATTTTTCTCAAGAATTTGATGAGTCAGTATTATATTTATTTTTCAGTTTTGTATTTATCTCTGCAAGATATCAAACAAATATATAAACATTTTCACTGGAGATAAAAACTATCAAATGTCATATCCACAGCTTATTGCTTCTATTTTAACAAAAAAAAACACTATTTCTAATGGCTGGTCAAAAAACACTCAAGTCTGAGTTATGCCTGAATATCGCCTAAATTCAAATTATGGTGAGACCTTCTTATCAACTTGAGGACTTTAGGTAACTGCAAACGAAAATTTCAGGTGAGATTTTCTTATCATTATAAAAGTGTAAATTATAACAGTCTCAATTGTGTAAACATCTTCTACAATTTATATAAAAAAAAACATTAAAAAAAAACTCCAACACCTAGGCCAACACTGTTCACGTGAACAGTGATTATGAACAGTCTATGAACAGTGTATGAAAAATAGTATATGTTAGATGGATTATTAGAGCCATGCAATACGAGTCACTAGTAGAAAAAAAGGCTTAAGCGACGGGTAAATTCACATTTCGTCGCTTAAGAAAATCCTAAGCGACGAAAATAAATATCGTCGCTAGAAATACATTTTTCGTCGCTACAATTTCCTAGGGCGACGAAATGTTTTTGTCGCCTTAGTTTCGTCGCCACATGTCCCACTAAGGCGACAATAAGGTTTTTGTCGCAAACGGTTCATGGAGCGACGAAAATGTTAACACTTAAGCGACGAAACTATTTGTCACGTGATATCCTTCACCTAACCGACAAATTAACGTTTCGTCGTCTTAGGCGTACACTAAAGCGACGAAATATTTGACATTAGAGCGACGAAACTGTGTGTTGCATCATATTCTTCACTTAACCGACGAATTTATGTTTCGTCATCTTAGGTTTACACTAAAGCGACGAAATATTTTACATTAGAGCGGCGAAACTGTTTGTCGCATCTTATCCTTCACTTAACCGATGAATTGACTATTTGTCGTCTTAGATTAAGACTAAAGCGACCGAATTTGACTTTAGAGCGAGAAATTGTTTGTGGCATGATATCCTTCACCTAAGCGAGGGATCGTTTTGACTTAAGCGACGAAATATTTCGTCGCTTAAGTGAAATCTTCTTTTGGTTATGAGAATCAACCGTTTATTGTTGCCACAATGACAAGGCTAGTTTTTTATCTTGATGATCCAAAGGAGGGTGGGGGTCGAAAAGTTGTTAACGTGATGTCACGTAGAGGTATTAATTACACTACACTAGCTTGAGATGAGTATTGCAAATAGATATTGAGAATGTGACTCTTGAACCATATCAAGAAGCCTCGACGTCTAATATCCCAGACAGGGAGACTATTCGCATCAACAACGACATCCACTTCCAACCCCGCAAGTACATTCCCATTTTTAATTTAGAGTTTGACTTCGGTTCACTTCCATTCATCCCATGCCACCAACTAAGGACTTCATTGACGACGAAGAGGAAGACTCAGACGATCATTCATATGAAGTGAGTGAGGATGACGGGGACTACAATGATAGTGATTGAAACTCATGATGTGTTAAAACATCAAATTTTCGATTTAATTATGTCATGAATTTATTATATATGTAATAAATTTAATCTATTAGTTGTGATATGTATTAATTTTCGATTGATTTAGTTTTATACTTTACTAACATGTTGATGCAGCGAAAATATAAACATTAGAATCTACCAACGGTGACTTGAATCCACAAGTCTAGTTCTCTCGAAACCACGAGAGGAATTCTGGAATCCACCAGAGAATTAAGATAAATACAAGGTTTTTTATTAATATGAAAGCTGATGACTACAACTGATAAAGGCTCCTTATATAGGAGCAAATAAACCCTAAGCCAACTAACATCAAAGCCTAAACGCTCATGGATTAAAAGAAAACCAAATCAAAAACGAACTATTAAAATTAATGTCTGAAAATAAGTAAATCTGCATTTTGAAGGCCTAAACGGACTCGGATGGCCTAAAAAGCCCATAGGTCGTAGCAAAGTGACGAGTTAAGTTCGTTGGGCCGTTCTGCTTCCAAAAAGGTATCATAATAGTCAATCGGACACCAAACGCCAAATCTAGAGCAAACCGGATTTAGACTTGTTCGATTGATCTGCTCTTCAATCTCTATCGTCATCTGTTCTATATCACATTTTATGAGTATTAATTAGCAGAAAAAAGTGAAATATAAATGATTTTACAACTTAAGCGACGAATTTTGTCATTTTCGTAACGTATATTCTTTGGTGGTAAGTACAAAATTTAATCCACTTAAGCGACGAAAAACAAACAATTTGTCGCTTTGGCCCAAATATTTGGCGGGCTGCTCAAATTTTGGCCCAAATTTAAACAAACCTAAGCGACAAAAACCATAAAGATTTTCGTCGCTTAAGTTGTTACTATATTTTGTTTCAGAATCGATCCCAAACACATTAATTTGCTTCCTCCTTACCGGTCTAAAACACCAAATCCTCCCTCTTCCTCCTCTTGCCCAACCTACTGATTGAAATCCTCCCTCTTCCTCCTCTTGCCCAATACCGATCGAAATCCGGCCTCCCTCTTCCTCCTCTTCCTCACATCTTCCCTCTTCCTCCTCTTGCCCAATACCGATCGAAATATGGCCTCCCTCTTCCTCCTCTTCCTCACTTCGCATATCAATTCAGCCACCTCCTCCTTAATCCTTGAATTCCTAAATCCCTAAATATCACCTCCACCTCCTCCACTGCTCACAAAACCCAGCCACATCCTCCTCTAACTACCTAGATGCCGGTGCTCAGGAAAAGGAAAGCTCAGGAGGAGGTGGAGGAGCGTTTGCGACTGGAGTGTGCGCAACAATATGGCTCCTCTTCTGCCAGATCCAACACAGCCACTCCGACGACGACGGTGCCATCCCTTGCTGAATCGGCTCCCTCTCTAACCGACGACGATGACAAGTCAGCGACCCGAGTATCAGAAACACTTTCTGAGGGTGCACCCAGGGTTGTCAGCGCTCGCCGGAAATCGAAGAAAAGCGGAGGACCTCCCCAGAAAGGCAACCGGGGTGTGGTGAACTGCTCAAAGGTGTCTGATATTGTGAAAAGCATGGGGAAGAAGATCAACTTGGACTTTGATTGGGAGGTTATTGATGGACCTCGTAATTCTGATGTATGCAGCCTATTTGTGAATATTGTTGGAAGCATCATACGAGAAAGAGTGGCAATGAAGAAGGAATCGTGGTATGATTTAGACAAGGAGGAGAGGAAGAAGCTTTTTGACGGTCTCACTGTAAGTTAAGTCATAACTTTCAGTCCTTTTAATTTTGTTGGTATTTTGATTCCCTACATCATTGCAACTTAATTATAACTTGTTTTCTATGTCTTGCAGTGTTTTTTATCATTGATTTTAATGATATAAAAGCCATTAAATGGATCAAAAAAAGGGCAGCAAGTGTATTCCGTGAATGGAAGCATGACTTGTCCGAGATTCACAAGCTTGGGGGAGAGATGTGATTCCGAAAGAGCTTTTGCACAGGCGGGATGAGTGGGAGTGGCTTTGCACGCATTTTGATTCGGATAAGTGCAAGGTATAAATTCAGTTTTGGTTATGAGATAGAAGGACAAATACTTGCTATTAGTTCAGTTTTGGTATAAGACATGTTATGATTATGTGGTATATATGTATATGTATCTTACTTTGAATTGCATGAGTTTTGGTGACTGCATACAGTTGGGAATTTGGATTAAAATTGGATATGATTGTTGAGTTTTGGCCTTGTGTTTGTGGCAATGAAGTTGGTACTTTGAATTGCATGAGTGGTATGAATTGAAGAAATAGTGTACAACCTGTTTTAATTATGTTCTTTAAGCATGCAGCAAAATGTTGTGATTGGTGTTATATTGTTAATTTGCCGTGTATAGATATCAATTCATGACTTAGAAGCCACATTTAGGTTTGTACCTGAAAATGTATACGAACTGTTTGGAATAAATTTTCATTCTTTCTTTCTTTTTTAGCTGAAATGTACACTGTGATTATATGCTTGACCTTTTCTTTTCCTTCATAGATGAATGAGCACCTCACGTGCACTATCGTTTAGCTGAAATCTGGAAATTCTTTCTTTCCTTTTTAGTTGAAATCTGGAAATTCTTTGTATTAGTTTACTTTTTATTTAACTGATATGGTTTAAGAGTGTTCCTCAAAACAATTCACTTTCATGATTCTCAATGTGTTGCTTGATTTCTATGTTGATTGTTATTCACTTCCTGTTGAAGGTTGTTTGACATTGCTCTTTATTTCAGTAGCTTCACATATATTGTTTGCTTGAGTGACATTGCCTTCATACGTTTTTGTTGTTCTATGGACATCAGCTTATTAAAGCCATGGAATACCAAATCTTAGTAGAAGACCTAATTTAACAAAAGACTTGGTTTCTCAAGTTCGATACTATCTCCTGTGTAAATTAGTTTTAATTTTGTTGTTCTGTTATAAGTAGTTTTGCTATATGTGCTTTCTCTTCTTATAATCATGTTGGGGGGTTTTATTAATTCACAGTGTTCACAAAAAAAAAAGTTAGAGGTTGTTACCATTGTCAACTAGCTTTTGTGAACTTGAAAAGATGCAATTGAGTTTATTCTAATCATGTATTACTTGACTACTCTTTGTATAATTATTGTTACTGAGTTCTGGTTATATATATTGAATTAAGAAGTAGCTAGAACAGATGACCAACGTACAAAGGGATAGAGATAGTGTGTTTAGTATTGATTGTCTAATATGAGGCTGACCTGACTATTTGTGTACTCACTAAATTTAAAGGATATGGATGGGTAGCAATTTTCAATCTAGGGGTGTCCAAATCAGTTTCTGAATTTTCAATTTCTATAGTTGGTATGGTTCAATACTCTTGTTCTTTAATCAAGGGTGGCTTTATGGTTTAGTTATATACATATATTTATTTGCATACAGTAGTACATGATTGACTTATTGTCACAAGACATGGTTTCATGGAGGAAGAATGTCCTCAGTTAGGCATTGTCCTATATTCTTTTGATTGAAATTTGGAATTTATAGGTTGAGTGTCATATAGTTGAGATTTTTGACCGGTTACCTTCTTTCTAAAAAATGTACAAATTGGTTAGTTGTTTGAACTTGGTGTCTTCATGAAAGTTAGAGTAGAGACCTTAATGATCGTTTCAGAACTAGAATCTCTTGAAAATAAGTTTTCTAGAATTAGTTATGATTTTCCAAAGTTATAGCTGAGTTGAATATTTTCCTGAAACATCAAACTATCCTTGTTTTGATCGTGTACTTGGTATTGTGTAGAGACGATCGGTTGCCAACTCCAGCAACCGTGGTAAGAAGGAGTTGGAGCACCACTCAGGGAGGAAACCTATCATTTACCGGGTGGCCGAGCTAAGGGATAAGGGTGCTTCATTAGTGGTGGTTGACGTGTACCCTGTGACATACGACATCAACCAGCCTAAAGCTGCTGAGCATTATGTAAGTATCAATACCTAATGCCTTAACAAAGTTTCTATGCCACTTTGCCTGTTGCATATTTCATGTGATGTTCATTTGGTAATAAGTGTAGTTTGTCACACCCCAATTTTCGAAAGATAATTTTTCAAAATTTTTGGCATTATATATCCTAAAATATTATAATCCCAAAACCTGTTTCAAAAACAAACTTCATAGGAAACTAAAATTTAATGCGGAAATGTAAATCACACAACTCAACACTGAGTTAAATATTACATTTCCTTGTTTACATAAACTTGAAGGTCAAGAAAATGAAACACTCACATGAGTTTAATACTGTTTAACCCAAATATAAAAATATACATAGTACAGCAAAACCCAACAAAAAACCCTGCCACTAAGCCTCCGCCTCAACCCTGCTGATCCTCACCTGCAGGTTTAACCCCTACACCAAGAATTGGTGCACCGGGTTGTAAACAACAAACCCGGTAAGCTAAAAAGCCCGTACGAGTAATTCTCAAAATAAACACAACACCTCCAACAACCCATTATAACACAAGAGCAATTTATATCCATAATTAAAACCACAATTTCAACACTATCTCAATTAACATGTACCCATGAGTCCCAAGTATTAATAAATACCTCTCATGACCTACAACAACAAAATGTGTACCCATGGGTCCCAGATACCATACGGTATCTCCCATGACCTACACTGACAGACGGACTAGAGCTCTATTCCTAACTGCAACAATCACCCGGCCAAGGCTTGGAACCCGGTTTGGCTATTTATTCAACAATCACAATATCACGTCATTATCCTCAACAACACAATATTACATCATTATTCTCAACAACACAATATCACATCATTATTCTCAACAACACAATATCACATCATAAATTATATCCTTCCACATGGATATGTTTACATGAACAAAATATAGATATTCCACAAGAATAATCTATCAATAATCAATAAAATTATGATCACATGAATCTCAAAATAGCATATAAAGAAAACTTGTTTTATCTTACCTATGAACCATTGGCGATCAAGCTCATATATTTTTTTTAAAACAACTAAAAGCATATTATTTAAATCCATCATCATCATCATTATCATCATATGACCATAATAACAATACCTTGGTGAGATTTACTCATCTAATTATCTCGCTGCAATTTCCACAACTGACAATAGCAACCAAACACAACTTCACAAATCACCTCAAAATAACACAATTAAAACCTTAGTAACTAAAATACTATAGGTTATCACAATACCCTTAACTAACCCTTAGTTCAAGGGAGGACAACTTTCCAAAAGTCGTCAAACTTAGAGACCCAAAATGATTGCCTCTAATCCTCAAATCCTAACTCAAACCTTCACCAAGCCTAATATCCCACTTAAAATTCTAACATGAAAACCTTGCTCACAACCTAGGGATTCTACATCTCAACAATCTCACAACAACAAGAGCTAGCTAAAACACAACAACCTAAGCCACGAACATTGCCGGACGCGCTGCCACGCGCCTCCACAAAGTTTCGAATTTGAGAAAACTCTCAACAGCAAAGTTGAAGCTTGAAGCAAGGGGAACAACTTTCATACCTGAGACTTCGACCAATTTTGGCCGAAACCGGCTGGAAACTGCTCCGCACAGTAACCTGAAAATCAAACTACAAAACCTGCAAAACCAGCCTCAAAACCTCAAAAACTTGCTTCAACCTATACCTAGCCATCACTAGAAGGAGGAGAGGATCAAGACTCACCTAAGGATGCCCCTCGTCGCCGCCGTATACGGCGGTTCCGACCGGTGGCACAGCAGCCCCCTTTTGCCGGCTGAAAACGTTGTTTCCGGCGTCCCACACTGAGCAGCAGCTGCCCAGCCTTGAAGAGGACACCTGTGGGAGTCGAACGGGACCGGCGGCGGTCCAATCGGTGGCCGGATGGTGGTGCTAGCTCCGGCAGGAGTTGGGTTCTTGGGGAAACTCGGGAGAGAAAGAGGGAGAAGAGAGAGAAAAAAGTGGATGACTTGTTTTTAGGGTTTCCAAAAAACATCCCACACACATTTTTCTACTTATACTCTTTTCAAACCCGGAAACAAACTTCCTCTGAACGTAACTTCTTCATACGACGTCCGTTTCAGACATGCCACATGTCTACGAACTCGTATCGACAAACTCTACAACTTTCGTGAAGGAAGTTTTCGAAGATAACTTACAAAAAATAAAGTCAACTTTTGGCCTCTTAAAGTCAAAGCACTTAAATAAACTCCCGAAACTTCAATTTCGCATAAACCAAAGAATTTCCATAAATAATCCTTCATTAATTATGGGAATAATACAAGTAAAATTGATATAAAAATCTAGGGTATTACAATAGTTAAATTATAGTGAATTGCTTATAAGTGTTTTGTGCTGAAACTTTTGGTGTTATGCGGTGTAGCTGTCTTAAGTTCAAATTTCATTAGGATTGAGGACTCTGTTTGGCTTGAAACTTTGTACCCTTGTCCTTCCATGTGATTACCCTTGATCTAGAAAGTTTTGTGTTGTTTGATAAGGTAGATGATTCGTGGTGAATTTTTGAAGTTGGGTACACTGCGCTGGAAATTGTGTTTGTGTTCAGCAGTTCAGTTGCTTCGTATTTGATTGGGTTTTGGGTCTTCGTTTGGCTTGAAATTTTTTGCTCTTGTTCTTCCTTATGTTTACTCTTGGTCTGCAAATTTTGGTGTTATTTGATAAGATAGATGAATTATGGTGATTTTATTGAATTAAGTGCTTTGTGTTGAAATTGTATTCGAGTTATGCTGTGGTTTGAATTTGATCAGGATTTAAGACTCATTTTGGTCTGAAACTTTGTACTCTTGTTCTTCTATATGAGAACTATTGATCTGGAAAGTTTCAGCTTATTCCAATGTAAATTGACAAGGCGGTGATTTTTCAAAGTTTACCCTGCAGTTGGTAAAGTCCCAGAATTTTGAGTATGCTTCCTTGTTTTCTGTTGAGCTAAGTGTGTGTGTGTATAAACATGTTGCTAGTGTATAGAGAACTATGTTACGTTCCAGAATTACGAGGATGATTTACTAGCCTCATTAGAAGCTTTCGTTGTGTGTGATGATACTATGGGTGTCCATAGTAGTTTGGTATTTGATTGTTATATTGTAAAGCTGATGCCTGTTTTATATTTCATGTGATGTGTATTTGGTAAAGTTGATTACTGCTTCAGTTATCATGTTTTGATGATGTTATAATAGTTGCATATATGACTTGTACATATTATTCTTGAATTGTAGGAAAAGTTGAAGGAACATGGTGCTATTGCCAAGACTTTGCAGAGCACTTAACACCCGGACATCCCACCGGATCAGCTGCCTCCTTTGGACTGGCCAACTCAACTAAGTGTTGTGCAAAACGCTATGGGAGAAACAAAAGGGTCTTACCTTCGTGGTATTGGACGAGCAAGCGTCCTAGAGAAGAGAAGAAGGTCAACATCTTCTTCTTCATGCTCTCGACTGAATAATGAGGCGATGGCAGAGATAGTGGCTGTTAGAAAGGAGGCGGCTGAGGCACAAGAGAAGGCTGACAAAGCATAAGAGAGGGCTGAAAAAGCCCAAAAGATCGCTGAGCAGTCTGTTGCAGATTATCAAGAGTTGAAGTTGCAAATGGATCAAATCATGGCTCGAATAAGGCTACAGCCTATGTATTCACCCTCGGTCCCAAGCCAACAACCTCGAGATGACAATGATGATAAGGGCCTTGACACTTCTCAAATTAGTTTAGGAAATCAGTAGACTTTTCTAGTTTAAATAATTGTACAAACAATATTAGCTAGTATTTATTTTGTTGATACGATAACTTTATTATTATTATTAATAATATAAATATTTCGGTTAATTTATTTTGGTTTTACAGGAATTAATATAAAAATATATTTTTGAGTTATTATAATATCTCTCTCTGAATAATAAAAATATATATTTTTTTTCAAAAAAACTAAAACCTAAGCGACGAAAGATGCTTATTTTGTCTCTTAAGAGTAAAAATTAGGCGCCAAAAGTTGACAGGCCAAAAAAGTCTTTTGTCGCATAAGGCTATAGCGACGGAAAAGTTCGTCGCATTAAATGGAGCGACGAAAAAGTTCGTCGCATTAAATGGAGCGACGAAAACAACCTCATCGCTAAACTAAACAGGTTCGTCGCATTAAATGGAGTGACGGAAAAGTTCGTCGCATTAAATGGAGCGACGAAAACAACCTCATCGCTAAACCAAACAGGTTCGTCGCTTAACCGTAAAACGACAAGAGAACATACGTCGCTGAACAACTTAAGCGACAAACACTTTTCGTCGCCTCAGCTAATTATTCGTCGCATTAAATCTAGCGACAAAAAAACGATCGTCGCTAAACTAAAACTTTTCGTCGCTTAGCTGTAAAACGACAAAAAACATACGTCGCTGGAAAACTTAAGCGACGAATTGTTTTCATCGCTTAAGTTAATTATTCGTCGCTTAGATCTGTGGCGACATAAACAATCCCCGTCGCTTGGTTCGTTTTCTTAAGCGACGGATTATATGTTTTTGTCGCTTAAGTACCTATGAAACGCGTCATATGCGACGAATCTTAAACGACGCCTGTTTCGTCGTTTAAGTTAAAAAGTGATAAAAATGAGCACTTAGGCGACGATTTGTTCCCGTCATTATTTCTACCAGTGAGTATATCATTGTCCGAAGTTGAGTTGGACGTATTATATTATAATATAATATAGTTTTATTTCACTTTGGTTGTGGCTCTCCTGGGTTTAACCAACCGAGGGAGGTTCATGCGGTTTCTGCTTATATGGGGTAATCAGGTTAGTTCACCACTCCAAATCTTTTCTTTTGAATGCACCTATCAATTTGATTCTCCCCCATTAAGCATTCTCCCTTCTTTTTATCATTTTGGGTCCTCATTCCTTTGACTTTGAAAGAAATTTCACTTTCTAGACAGTTCTATTATTGTTCCCATCTTTCTGCTTTTGTTTTCGTTTGAAACTGTTGTTTGACGTTTACATAAAGTTGGATTCCTTGCAATTGTGTTTATATCTTCCTGTTCTTGAATTGGTGATGATCAGAATTAAGGATTCTATAGCGTTTTGATTGTTTTGAATATTGAACTTGTCCATGAGGAAGGCCTTAGTCTACTCATGGCTATACATTGTCTCCTAAATTGTTGCAAGAATATGGGCAACATGCCCCTCTTTGTGTTCTTCAAAGACACAAGGTAACTTCTTCTTTTTTGGGGGGTTCGGACCCCAAATGTTTGTACTTTTGTTTTCTTTGCTGTTGGTTCTGTGTTAGAATTTTAATGTAAATTTATTATATATAGTTTCTTATCGCAAATTTTAATATTATTTGCAGGAATGTTTTCAGAGCTGATGAGCTAGGCCTGGAAATAGTACATATTGCTCTTCCTACGCTACTAGCGTTAGTAGCAGACCCTGCTGCTTCTCTAATCGACACAGCATTTGTTGGCCATATAGGTATCTCGTGGCGATGTTTAAGTTTTGTGGTGGAATTATATGTTCAGATGTTTCACAAATGCACTTCCAATCTTCCTGTGCAAATCACCATTTTATTGTATCCAATCCTTTTCCTGGGATGTAAATTGAAATTTTTCGCTCAGCAAGCAAGATCTTCAGTATGATGGCTTCCTGCTCCTTTTGAAATATTTTTCCTTACAAATTGAAAAGCCTTAATAATGCTCATAAGATTGTACAAAGAGTCACCTTGGTAGGGAAGTTTCCTCAGTTTTTACAAACAACTGAATAGAGAAAGCTTTTTTATCCAGCTTTATTATAGGACTGCTATAAAGTTATTATATTGAAGTTGTAGGATATGAACTAGTTTAAGAACTTGAATAAAAGTTTATCTACTGGGTTAGTTATAAAACTGCAGGCTATTGAAACTTACCTTTGCCATGAACCATATGGACCAGTTCAATTTTTTGTGTGCATTATTTCTGCTGTAGTATATGTAGATGTTCCATACAAGAAGTGCCAATACACTTTCCTATATCTGATTAACCATAATCATAGTTATCAATAATTTAGCTCTTAATTAACTCTGGAGCATTGTATGCTATGGACCTAGATTTGATTGACCATAATAATCGATGACTTTTATAGGTCCTGTGGAGCTTGCAGCTGTGGGAGTTTCTATTGCTGTTTTCAATCAAGTATCAAAAATAGCAATATTTCCACTAGTCAGTATTACAACCTCTTTTGTTGCTGAAGAAGATACTACAGAACCATTAAGTACTCAAGATGAACGACTGGAAAATGCTACTTTCGTCAACAAGGAAATGGAAGTACTCAAACCACTTGTTGGTACGTTGCCTCCTTTCCCCCTTCATAATGTTGAATTAAACTAACAATGTGGATCACTTTATTTTTTTATAGAAGCTCCCTCCATGAGAATATATTGTGACTTTCTTATATTTTTGCCTCAATTTCTAAACAGACTCTACATCATCATCCATTACCATTGATAATACAGAAATGGTCAAACCTGAGCATGTCAGAAGGCGTATTCCATCAGCGTCATCAGCGTTGGTCATTGGCAGCATCCTGGGGGTTATTCAAACTCTATTCCTAATTTTTGCTGCAAACCCCATCCTAAATTACATGGGGGTAGATTCTGTAAGTTCATTTTGTACGTTGGAGATTTTAGATATTCTGTTTCGTGTTTCTTGAAGGTTGCATTTTTTGTTAGTTTTGTTATGGAATTACCAGTTCCAGTCAACTTGATTATCTATGTAGTTGGTAACTTCAACTGCTCTAAATTATGCCTCCTTTCACTTTTTCTACATTTTCTGCATCCTAAATTTACAAGGTCTAAACTACACAATGTTATTCAGAACCTTGTAAATACATTTTGTTTTCTGTGTAGCCGAAATGCGCAGAAAGATGGCATTAGCAATCAATGAAAATGTCTTTCCAATCAGAAAATGCATCCTAATATGGAAACTGGGGGTATAAGTTAGGTAGAAAAGGAACAAACTTTCATAGCAATGTAATGGGCATTTGTTTCTGTAGATATCATAAACTACAGCCTTTCTTAGATTGTGCTAGATTGGAACAGAACCAAACCGTAGTCTAAGGTTACAGATACAATCAGCGTGCTTGGTGCTAGCTTATTTCATGTGATCTAGTTTTCTGGTTTCTACTGTGGCTTTTGTCTGTTGTTGTCCACTTTTGTTGCATTGTGCCTTTATTATCGATAAATTCGGTTTCTTTTCAAAATGGAATAATAAAATAAAAGAACAGAGTAACAAAGCAAAGTTTTAGAATCAATATTCTGGTTTCTGTCTCATGTATTCAAAAAACAATGATACACACATCCTAAATGAAACTGAGTATCAGTTTTCATCTCACATATGCAACACATATTTATCACCTCAAGAGGCTCAGCAAGTTATGGTCGTAGTTTTTGGGACAAACTATCTTATCTAGAGCTGTAAGTTCAAACATATTTTTGGAAAAGTTGCAATTATTTCTGCATTTGTAGTCAATGAACAAGAATTCCAAGCTATACTAGTCACTTGATGGAATGTTATTTTATTTTGTCAGGGACAGCAGTATAGAAAATTGTATTTTATTTTGGCACCATTAAAATTTTCTATACCATTAAAATTCTAGTCACATAATCAAGTAGGATCCCAAATAAAGTTGGTTTCTTTTCATACTTGATTATGTAGGTTACTTTGCTTCTCTATGCATGTGAGGTATGATGCTGGATATAATGATGCCGGATATAGAGCTATTTGATCTCACCTTTCATTTTGAATAAGCAAAAGCAGTGTCTCCTTGCATAAGATGGATGTTAAATATTCAACAATTATTTTGGTAGTTAAATCTAATTAGGAGCTTTGAGTCGTACTGAAAATGGAAGATGACTATATTCTCGATTCTGTTCATTACTTCATTTATCAAGTTTTCGATTCTTACATTGATAGATCCCTTGTCAGCATTATTAGTCATGTTTATTGGAAATCTGAAATGACCGGCATTCTGAGCCCCCACCGCTGCAATTTTTTTTACCATGAGCATAATTTATTCGCTGGAGTTAAATAACTTATAGGAATTTTACACCTCAAAGTGCTTGCATGAATCTACTGTTCTCATTGAAATCATAAATTTTGTTTTATGAAGTTGTTCCACTTCTGATATTGAAAATTACTTAAGTCCACGTTGTCCTAGAAATTACATTGTAAATGAAGAAATTTCTATTCATTCCATTGCAGGGTTCTCCTATGTTAAGACCAGCAAGACAATACCTGACACTACGATCACTTGGTGCTCCTGCAGTTCTTCTCTCTTTGGCAATGCAAGGGGTTTTCCGTGGTTTTTAAGGATACAAAAACTCCTTTATATGCTACAAGTAATCTCTCTCTCTCTCTCTCTCTCTCTCTATATATATATATAATTCTCTCTCGCTCTCTTCTGATCCATACACACACACCCTTTAAAAATTCAACTGCAATATGTGGCCAGTGCACAGATAAGCATGACACAATAAAACAGTCTGTTGATTAGCTCTTGCAACGAGTGTGATCGTTCCAAGAATTTTTCTTGAATAATAGAATTTTCTTCTCTTAAGAAATCATCTTGAGGCCTCTCAGATTACAATGCCACAGAATTGGATGAGAGTAATTCATGACCATAGAATTGGAAACTACAAATCTTCATCTAGGACAGCATTTGTGCCTCAAATTTTCTTGTCTTCAGCCTCTCATCATAGCAGTCTGGTCCTAGTCTCACATTGATGCAAAAAAATTACCCGAGACATTCTCCATGTTTGTCTTGTCTTCACTTCCCCTGTTAAATGAAGTCTGGACTCTGGTGTAAGTTTTCAACCTCCCTTCAAATCATCATATTGCTATCAGTTTCATATTTGAAATCCTAGATTCATCTTGTTTTCCCATTTAAATGCTGCTGGATAATTTGTAAACTAGTTCGAGAGTAAATAGAGCACCTGGTGCTCAAAGGATAAGAAAATAGAGCACATGTTGCTCAAATGCAGAAATGAGCACTTATTTACTGCATGGTTACTGGGTAAGTTATACCTATTGAAGCCATTCTGCATGTTTCTTCTTTAACTGCAGTTGTGGGAGATGCAGTAAACATCATTTTGGACCCAATATTAATGTTTGCACTCCATATGGGCATTAGTGGTGCAGCGATAGCCCATGTTTTCTCTCAGTAAGCTTTACCTGTGGCTAATAATGATTCAATATTAGAAGTCCGTACCCTTTTGCAAAAGACTTCTTTATCATGTAGATGCAAATATTTCCCTCTGCTGTCTTATTGCTGTTTACTTGTTATGTGATTATTGTAGGTATTTAATCTGTCTGATACTGTTATGGAGATTAAACAGACAAGTCGACCTCCTAACCCCAGGCGTCAAAGATCTACGGATTGGCCAGTTTCTGAAAAATGGTAAAGGTTATTTTTCTTTGCAAGTAATGAATCCGCAATCAAGCTTGATTGATCCGCTTTCCAGATTATTTACTTCTCTCATCTTCTAGCCCGTCTTCTAAAATCACCTTCAACAAGAAATGCTGAAAAATTATTTCCTAACTGTTCCATATCGTTTTCTTTTCATCTTGGATCAGGGGGTATGTTATTGGTGAGAGTTATAGCTGCAACATTCTGTGTCACCCTTGCAGCATCATTAACTGCACGGCAGGGATCGACATCAATGGCAGCATTTCAAGTTTGCTTGCAGATTTGGCTTGCGGCCTCTTTGCTTGCAGATGGGTTAGCTGTGGCTGGACAAGTAAGTAAATTTTGGAAACAAATACATTATGTGATGGTGACGTACATTATTGGCATCCCTAATTTTTATATACTTATATAATCCAGTCAAACATAAATAATTTCCTTTAGTACGGTGGTAAACCTAATTTGATAAGAAGGTTGAAGTTACTATAGTAAAATTAAAAATCTCTGAGCTGTGTTTGGCCATGGCTATGTGCTGATTCAATAAAAATGGTAGCTTCAGAGATCAGACAAACATTTTTGAATATCAGGGTTACTTACAGTTGATATAAACCAAGGATACATCGAGTTAAAGTGTTCAGCACAACACCCTTAGGTGCAAGGCTGGCTCAATTATCATGAAGGTCTACTACCCTATTAAAGTTATTGATCCTAAGAAAATAAATATCAAAGTTTGTTTTCTTGCGTTTATATTGTATTCGGCAAGTCTTAGTTCCAATACCATTGTCGCATTGACTGCCAACACCCTTAGTGACTCTCCAAGAGAATGTTTCAGACTTTAATTAATAAATATATTGATATTTCTCAGTTTCTGCATCAAAATTGCAGTTTTTTTTTTTTTTTTTGTTTTTTTTGTTTTTTGGTTTTTTCATTGTGGTTTCTTTAGATTCTTATGTGAAGGTGGAATTTTTTTTCTCTGCTAAGATGTGTCGAGTTTTCCTCTGCACTAAAACCAGATTTCTTGTTGTGCCTCAGCTGTTCTTGATTTTTCGTTTTATCTCCCAGCTGTTTTACTGTGGACAGAACTTCCATTTTAATTGGCAAGTTCTCTTCTAAGACTTTCAGAAGTCTATCAGGATCAAAGAAACACTCGATTGCTTCAGTATTGCATACTTCTGATGCTAGTACTCAAATTGTTTTTTGTGACTATTTTAGCCTTCTTACACTACCATAAATGATCTACATACAACAGTGTCTTCATTTTCTGTTATTTTTTTTCTTAATAATCATCTGTTGCACTAGTTCACTCGAATTATATTATATGTTTCTGTTTTGATTCTTTCGGCGGTGTTGATGTAATCCAAACTTTCAGGCAATCCTTGCAAGCGCATTTGCGAGGAAGGATCACAGCAAGGTTGTTGCCACAGCTTCACGTATATTGCAGGTGACTTAAATTTTGGTTTAATTTTTAACATATGAAGTCACTCCCTCTTCTTGTTCTGTATTGCACTTCTAATTATTTGATTGTGCAGATGGCTTTGGTTCTAGGGATAATACTCGGAGTCATGCTTACAGTTGTATTGAAGTTTGCGTCAAGATTATTCACCAAAGATATCAATGTTTTGCAGCTTATAAGTTTAGGCATTCCGGTATTCCTCTCGTCCATCCAAGCATGAAGCAAATATATATATATATATATATATATATATATAC
>NC_020497.1:17495755-17505449 GCF_000184155.1 Fragaria vesca subsp. vesca
GTATGGTGGCGAACGGAGGGATGTCCGCACTTTAAGCCGAGTGCGGACGTCCGCACCAGAACGGGCCTATATATATATACATACACACGTTATCAGGTGCGGACGTCCGCACCGTGCGGATGTCCCTCCTTTCGCCACCGTACGGCACCGGCCAGCACTGGCGAGGGTGCGCCTCCACCCTAGCGGACTCCAACAGCTTCCTCGACCTCTTTCCATCTCCGCCGAGTCCGCCGAATTCCAGTTTCCGGCCAGATCACCCAAAACTTCAAACAAAGTCAATCTGGCCGGAAAACTGGAATTCGGCGGACTCGTCGGGGATGGAAAGAGGTCGGGGAAGCTGCTGGAGTCCGCTGGAGTGGAGGCACGCCCTTGCCGGCGCCGTACGGTGGCGAACGGAGGGAAATCTGCACTGTAAGGCGGTGCGGACGTCCGTATCTGAAACGGACTGTGTATATATATATATATTATATATACGGAAATGATGTGGAGCGCACATATCCGGCCTCTATATATATATATATTGTTCTATTACCCTCCGTTTGTGAGCTGATGATTATTCCTTGCTGGCTAGTTTATTGCAGTGACTCAGCCCGTTAATGCTTTGGCTTTTGTCTTTGACGGATTAAATTATGGAGCATCAGATTTTGCATATTCTGCCTACTCAATGGCAAGTCTAGATTTCTTTCCATTTTGCTGTCTATTTTGCACTTGTTTACTAGTAGTTGAACTCTCTCAACCCCAGTTTGTCGCTTTAGTGAGCATATAGTGCATGTTTGATTTATTCTATGTTGTGACTCCAGGTTGTGGTGGCTTTAGTGAGCATATTGTGCCTGTTTCTATTATCATCAAGCCATGGCTTTGTTGGTATTTGGGTTGCTTTAACAATCTTTATGAGTTTGCGGACAGTGGTTGGATTTTGGAGGTAAGTTCTGTAATTGAAAAATATGTACAAAAGGAAAGAGACCATGTAACAACTAACTTGTTTCTCAAGGATTGTCTAAACATAATATCATGAATCTAAATCAAAAGTTGCTTCCACATTGATCTTGAACCTGCATTCCAGGATAGGGACTGGAACAGGACCGTGGGGCTTTCTGAGGGAGTAGTTGGAGCCTAAATGCATTTGTCAATTTAGCAGATGGTACATCCTACTGTACATAGGTAACGACAAAGGGCAGCCACCTATCATTTCTTATTCAAGTTGCTGAAATGTAGCCTATGTTTATACTTCATAAGGTTAGAATGAAAGTAGGAACTCAGTTTTATAGCCTATAGTAACTACACATAGAAAGCAGTGCCGAATTTAGATTATTGATCTTTATGGTGGTTATGTCCTTTTTTGAGTTCTTTGCTGCAAGTAGAACAACTTTTCCAAAGTTTTTTTTTGTTGCTTTACTCCTCCCTTAATCCTCTATTACTGTGGAAAAAATGATTCATATATAGCTTTCCAAAGTTCTTTGAGTTTTTATAGTCCAAGGATTCTTACTGAGGCCGTATCTTTGCAAAGCTATATATGAACCATTTTTTTCGATTAAAATACTGCAAAATTCACAATCAACCTTGGTTTCATAGAGAGTATATGGATTGACAGGCTTATCCGTCTTGATCATTACAAAGTGCGATGCTACCACGTTGAATTTGTTGCTCGAGAAAGTCAATATATTGCTTACATAGCTCGCCCTTTAGAGTAGCTTCTTTAAAGAAGGTCCGGTCACTGACATGTTTGAGTGAGGCAGGAAAACCATAATCACATATCAACGTTCTAGCTCTATCTCCATCTTACCTTTCTTTGTGGCCTGTCATATATCTATCTCCTTCATCTTACCTTCATACACAGCAAGCGCAACCTCTTAACTTGGACTCCATCATCGAATTTCCACCAACAGTGATGCAGGTGTACAGAATGATGCATCAGCGATAGTCCAGCTCAATCCGAATAATATCCATTGGAAAATCTAATTGCTGGTCTCCTGAACAAGTGAAGCGTATGGAGAGTTATCAAGTCAGTTTCTGGTCATAGTGAGAGTCCTGTTGATGTTACCAAAAACCAACTTTGGAGAACATGCCCTTTAGAATATCATCGAGCCTAAAGGTAAACCTCAAAATAACACAACAAATTGATGCCCATTTCACTGTAGATATTACTAATTGTCATCAAATTAGATAGTACAACGGCAGAAATGAAGAGACCTAAAGCAATAGCAATGTCGTTACCTAAAGGCGTCAGAAGCTCATACCAGGAAAATACCCAAGCACTACTGCTAGAAGCTCCATTTTTTTTTTTTAAGTTTTAGATTTTAAATATTTTATTAATAACTCACACACTCTACATATATCGGTGAGGTTTGAATCAGTCACCTCAAAGTTTTCAGTTAAACACCTTAACCAACCAAGTTACATGTCACCGACAACTGCTAGAAGCTCCATTGAATCTAACCCAAACATCCAGACCAAAGTTGTACAATATGCCAAGCAAGGGATGAAGTGAACAAGTTCATCTTCAGCAACAATAAACAAAATCAATGTTCATCAACACAATTTTTCATTAAACGACTAGTCGACTACTGCACCGTGCCGAAACTACGCTACAAGAAACTGAATTTTAATATAATTACGCCTAGACAAATAAGAGATTTATGGATAAGAGGTTTTACGAGAAACAAGCAAAGCAACGTTGCATCTCAAAAGCATTCATGAAGCAAAGCCTGCATTCCTCTTTATATATTATGAGCGAAAATACTTGGACATTCTTCCTCTTTCTGCATTCCACAATTTCTTTAACATCTTCCATATTTTGTTTACATTAAGTCATTAACCATGCTGCCTTGCAAGCCTAGCCGAAATCCTAGCACTCCTTACTCCTAAGAAAACTATGAAACATCCAAACATCCTCAATCGAATTCATAAACAAGACTGTATCCTTCTCACCTGGATAGTGGATACCATGATGAATTACGCTACTAAGGGTATCCCACATATTCAGATGCCCTGCTGGACCGACCGGCTACTCCAGTTGATTGCAAAACTACCTCGTTCTACAATTCTATTTCTCAGAGCAACATGTTTGTGCTAATGTATTTCCAATTGAAAACAAAATCGACAAAAACTAAAAGGTTGAATATGCCATATATTGACAATTAACCCGTTATAGAAATAAATTATAGAAATGGAGTAAAAAACACAAGCAGTCAGTAACCCACAATATAATCCCTTCACTTTATGTCATTTGCAACGTACTTTAAAAGTTTCAAATTAATAATCTCTCCTCGACCATCATGTCTCAATTTTCGGTAAGCTTTTCAAATGCCTAAGAAGGCTTTAGCTACCACATGAACACAACCTGTTCTTTAGAGTGTCTAATCTTGATCTTCTAGTTCTACACTTGATCTTGAGAGTACAAAAGCTCTTCTATATTTTGATTTGCTTCTTTTATACCAAAACCATATTTTCTTAACAAAAATTACATTTACAAAGAAGTCACAAGAATCACAAGACAATCAATAAGAACATTAAGATACACCATATTTTCTTTTCTTTTTTTCAAAGTAATAAATCATTCATATAAACGAAAAACCCTCCCACAAATGCCTCTTTGTTCCAAGACCTAAACTCATCTCTGACTAGCCTACCCATCACAGCAGAGCAAGCGGACCCCCCAAGTTCCCATCTGTATCCACAAGAGACCAACTACCCAAACCTCCCAAATGCTGCATCGGCTCCCTTCTTTAAGAGGCCCATTCCCTGTGAGACAGATGAGCACATGACTCAGAAAAAAGCTAAGACAAACCCAAAGCCCAGAACTTACAAAAGAGTCTCAAGGAAGAGCCCTATCAATGGGAGTGAGTCAAGCATAGGTGGCTCAGTTAGCGATGTTTCGATTGGAGGCGATTACCTCCAAGGTAGTGGTGGCTGGCCAACAACCACAAGGCCTCAATGATACACCTCTCGTGGAATTGTCATGGGTTAGGGCGCGCCATGACTAGCCAAGCTCTTACGGAGCTAATTTTCAAATTCCGCCCTATTTTTGTTTTTCTCTCGGAAACTAGGATGAAGGAAAAAAGTATCCAAAAAAAGAGAAAGGAGTGTAAGTTTGCTCATGGAATTTCTGTTGATCCTGTGAGAACTGGAGGAGGCTTAGCGTTGTGGTGGGATGATTGTGTGTCAGTCCAGATTCTGTCAAAATCTATTAACCTCATCGACACAATTGTTACTTTTAAAGCTGATGGCTCAAACATTAGAATGACCTGGTTTTATGGCCCTCCAAAAAATGAAAATAAGGTAGCATTCTGGAATAATATTATGAACTTGGAAGGTGCTATTGATCTCCCATGGATATACTTCGGAGACTTCAATGAATTTATATGGCCACATGAGAAGGAAGGAGGCAACCCTTGGAACCCAAGCAAAAGGCGATTTCTGAGAGACTTCATGCATGCCAACAACTTAATTGACATCTAGTTCAAAGGTCAACAATTCACCTGGAGCAACAATTGGCCAGATGGGGATTTGATCAAAATTCGACTAGATAGAAGTATTGTTAATAGTAATTGGCTCGAGAGATGGCGTGCTTCAAGTGTCTTTCACTTTCCCATCATTGGTTCAGACCACTGCCCACTAGTAATCAATACTGATCCATCAGTTGAGAAAGGCTCAAAGACTTTCAAATTTGAACCTAGTTGGATTGAAGACCCAAAATGCAATGAGTTAATCAATGAAGCGTGGTTAGACAACCTTGGGGGTAATTTTGCAAATCAATGGGCAACCAATCTTGATCATTGCAGCAAGGCTCTTGGGAGGTGGAGCAAAAAGTTCTCCAACCATAGAAGAAAAATCAATAGAAACATAGAAGAGTTGCAAAAGGCGCAAGCTAATTCCGACCCCGAAGCTCATGATCATGCAAGTAGCCTAACAAAAGAAATTGCCAGCCTTTGGGACAAGGAGGAGAAGTATTGGGCGCAGAGATCCCGCATAAAGTGGCTGAAAGCCGGTGATTCTAATTCAAGATTTTTTCACCTTACTACTATTCATAGAAGGCAGAGGAACAAAATGCTTAAATTGAAGAACAAGAATGACATTTGGCTAGAGTAAGAAAACAATATCAGAGAGGAGGTTGAGGATTACTTCAAAGAGCTATTTACGGGGGTTGGACCCAGGGATTGGGAGGAAGCTTTAAGTGCAATCATGCCCACCATTTCAGATGACACAAATAACAGACTTGCACAACTTATATCTATTGAAGAAGTTAAGGAAGCGGCCTTTCAAATGGGAGCCTAGAAAGCCCCGGACCCAAATGGCTTCCATGGCATTTTTTACCATACTTACTGGAAGACTGTGAATGGAATTGTTAATGGAGTTGCAGCTGAGTTTTTCAGAACCGGGGAAGTTCTAGAAGAGTTGAATCGCACAAATATTGTGTTGATCCCTAAAGTCTCTAATCTGGAAAATGTGAGTCAATTCCGTCCTATCTCTCTATGCAATTATTCCTACAAGATCCTATCGAAGATTCTCGCCAATCGGCTCAAACTTGTTCTCCTAGAGATCATATGACCTGTACAAGGTGCCTTTGTCCCTAGGCGGCAAATCCAAAACAATATCTTTGTTGCCCATGAAGCTTTTCATTATCTGAAGATGAGAAAAACATGTGATCTCCATAAGTTGGCCCTCAAGCTAGATATGAGAAAAGCCTACGATAAAGTTGAGTGGGATTTTCTTGAAGCGATCTTGTTAAAGCTGGGATTTGGTAGAAGGTGGGTATCCCTAATCATGGGGTGTGCTAGATCAGTTACATTTGCTGTCACTATCAATGGAAAAACAGGAGAGTATTTCAATCCTTTAAGGGGGTTAAGGCAAGGTGATCCCATATCACCATACCTCTTTCTCTTTACCTCAGAGGTACTTTCATCCCTTATGCAGAGAGCTTGTACCCAAAGAAAAATTCAGAGCATCTATGTAAGTAACTTTACCCCTCCCCTCACTCATCTCTTCTTTGCGGATGATTCCCTATTCTTTCTAAGGGCTACCAAAGATGATTGTGCAGAATTAATGAGGGTGATTAACCTCTACTGCAATTCTTCAGGGCAGCAGGTTAACCTGGAGAAATCAAGTCTCTTTTGCACACCAAATACTCCTAATCTCCTCATTGATAGCATGAGAGAGATTTTGAATGTGCCACTAAATACAAACCCTGGGAAATATTTGGGGCTGCCAACTGTTTGTGGTCGATCAAAAAAGGCCTCTCTTTCGTTCATTAAGGATAGACTTATGGATAAACTCTAAGGCTGGAAAATGGGCACTCTTTCTACTGCAAGACGGGAAGTTCTAATTAAATCGGTGGTATTGGTTGTTCCTACATACCCAATGCACTGTTTTAAGTTCCCATCCACCTTATGCAAGGAGATTGACATAATCATAGCCAAATTCTGGTGGGGACAGAAAAAAGAGGAAAACAAGATCCATTGGAAGAGTTGGGAATACTTAGGGCTGTCAAAGAAGGAAGGAGGCTTGGGGTTCAGAAATCTTTGTGACTTCAACACTGCTTTGCTAGCCAAACAAGTGTGGAGGCTTCACACTGAACCCAATTCTTTTTGGGGAAAGATGATTAAAGGGATCTACTATCCACGCACAGATCTTCTTCAGGCAGGAAAATGGTCTAAGGCATCATGGGCATGGAGCAATTTACTGGAAGGTAAAGCTCTAATTGAAGAAGGTGCAAGATGGTTAGTAGGCAATGGGAACTCCATTGACATATGGAGGGATAAATGGATTTTAAAATCTGAAATGCGCTTCATTCGCCCTACTGTGCCTATCCCTCAGTCTGCTCCGATAAAAGTGTCTGATTTAATTGACTGGGACTCTTATACGTGGGATTTATAGCCCATTGCTGGACTAGTTCCTGAGCGTGATATGGAAGCTATATGAAAGCAGCTGTTCAGCCACATTGAGATTGAGGATAGATTAATCTGGCCTCAAACAAGAGGTGGCTCTTACACGGTCAAATCCGGGTATAACCTATTCCATTCCCTGAATCTAAAACCCACAGGACCTTTGAGCCACTCCTCTCATAAAGTACACCCAAGTGTTTGGTCTGCTATCTGGTTTATCCAAACACTTCCCAAAATAAAACACTTTTTGTGGCAAGTTGTGAATAATGCCATACCCACCTATCAGAATCTCTTTCACAAGAAAATTATTGTTTCACCTATCTGCCAAAGTTGTGGGCTAGCCCCTGAAACAATTGAACACATTCTACTTCTATGCTCTATTGCTATATGCACATGGTTCTCTTTTTCTCTCAACTACAAGATTAATGTTCAAGAAATCACATCAATGGATCGTTGGATTGAAAAGGTCATAAAGCTGGCAGGCCCTAACAAAGATTTACAAGCTAATTGCCTTACCAGGATAGCCTTTATCTGTTGGGAGCTGTGGAAGAGTAGATGCCGATTCCTTTTCCAGCTCACCATGCCTCATCCGTTGGCAATAGCCTCTCGAGCAAAGAATGCAGCTTCAGATTTTCTGCAAATAAAACATCATAAGAGTCAAGGAGAGTCAGGTATCGTTTCTACTTGTACCCCCACTTCTCTCAATCCCGCTACTACCTCCCATTCCTCCCTTCATCACCACCATAGAAACCACTTTCCTATTCCTACTAACCCTCCCATTGTAATCCATCCTGGAACTTCCATTAACTCGGCCCACCCATTATCTCACAACCAAACACATACCCACCATAACCCCATCACCATTCAACCAACAATCATTAACCCAATTCAAGAAACTTCAAACGTTAATTGGGAAAGGCCACCCACAGGCTCTATCAAAATTAACTTTGATTCTGCTTGGATCAGTGAAACTAACCTTGTTGGGCTTGGAGTTGTTGTGAGAAATCATCATGGCTCTCTAATTGATGGAGCCTCTCAAAGTTGCAGTGCGAACTCATCGATTGAAGCAGAAGCCCGAGCTGCTATCTTAGCGCTCTCTCTCGCCATGAATTACTCTCACTTTCCTACCCGAATTGAATCAGATTGCCAAGAGTTAGTTAATAACATCAACGACATCAATTCAGGGAAAAATTAGAGAATCTTACCTGTGACTGCTCGGATACATAGAGCTCCTCCTCCGTGCAGACCGATCTCTTGGTCTTGGATACCCAAAAAAGCGAACTGCGTAGCTCATCATGTTGCGTCGCTTAGTGTGAGGAAGACGTGCCCGAATGTCTGGATTGACAGACCGCCGTCAATACTCTGAATTAAAAATGTTGATTTAGGTAACTTGATCACCATACTCTGAATTATTTTCCTTGTTCGTTCAAATTATAATAAATTTACGTTAGGCATGAGATTTTTTTGGTCAAGAGATCGATAAACTTCATTGCATAGGTATGAAATATAGTGATTGAATATGTATGTTAAGTGTGAAGTGTATTTTATTTTAGGAATAGAAGTCATCAACCACATTAACATAAACTAACATATTGTTCTACACGAATAAATACGTACTAGCTAGGTATCCGGTAATGATTTCAATAACATTGAAAAAGAAGCTAGCCATCATTGATATAACGATTTGAAGTCAAGAACATATCTTATAGTAACAAACAAGTACTAAGTAGTCAATAATGAACTAATAATGTTCCCTTGGAACTTTTCCCTAGTAAAATATTCACATTGAAATAAAAATCATTGTTCACATTAAAATTCAAAGTCATAACATGTCACATAGTAACAAATAAGTTATAAGTACCGATAATAACCTAGTAATGTTCACTTGAAACATTTCCCAAATAGCATGTTCACATTGAACTTCACACTGAAATAGAAGACAATATTTACATTAAAATTTGAAGTCGCCGTTCACATTGAAATTTAAAGTCTTAAACATGTCTTATAGTAACAAATAAGTTATAAGTAGAGGATAATAAACTAGTAATTTTCACTTGGAACATTTCCCTAATGACATATTCATGTTGAAATATAAGCCATTATACAAATTGAAGTTCACATTCAAATAGAAGTCATTATTCACATTGAGATTTAAAGTGATAAGCATAAGTTATAAGCAACCAATGATGAGCTAGTATGTAATGATCACTAAACAAATAAGTACTAAGTAGCTGACAGTGAGCCTGTGAAGTTCACTATAAACCTTTCTTTAGTGAAATATTCACACTAAAGAAAAGAAATAAGTACTAAGTAGCTTAACTAGCTATGTGCTACCTGCAAGTTCACTGAGGACGTTTCCTAGCTTAATGCCGTATTCACACTAAAATGGAATAAATAAGTTTGTGGTTTAGGGATAAGAGTTTAGGGTTTAGGGTTTAGGGATAAGAGTTTAGGGTTTAAAGGGTTTAGGGTTTAATTACCATTTTTATGTAGTTGATTTAGTTACCTTACATGAACTAAACTAAATACATTTCTTTATGGAGTCAATTATTATAATAATTCATTAGATTTAGGGTCACAATTACAATTTTTTTTTTACTTTATATATATATATATTTGTCCAAAAAAAACTTTATATATAGTTCATCCAATATATATATATATATATATTCAAATGAGTTCATATTTTCGAACTGAGTATAATTATATGTGTGTGTATATATATATATATTTCACATTTTAAATTTAAGCATGAGTAATGAAAAAAATGGCTTAAAAACATATTTTTATAGAATAAAAACAAAATAATCTAG
>NC_020497.1:17505469-17513585 GCF_000184155.1 Fragaria vesca subsp. vesca
AATTTACCAAAACTAAAAACAAATACTGGAAATATAAATGTCGATAAACTCATCAACCGAGTTAAACATTTAATCTCCTTAATTACATCAACTTCCAAAAAGTTTAGTAAAAACTACTTCGCTTACATGAGCTTAAAAACAACTACCATAAAATACAAATAATTGTATATCGTCAAAACCCAGCTCGTAGGCCACTGCCTCCTACCTTCTGATCATCACCTGCAGGTCTAACCCCTACATCACGAATTGGTGCACCGGGTTGTAAACAACAAACCCGGTAAGCTAAAAAGCTCGTATGAGTAACTCCCAAAATAATAACCCAACAATCCCAACATCACATATAATTAAAACTGATAATTCCTGCATTAGCAACTTAGTTCAGGAATCGCCTAAAAGCAAGAGAATTCAAAAGAAACAATTAAGAAAACATAATAATTTAAAATCACTCAAAATCATAAATGAATCCTATAAATAAACATAGTTCAAGAATTCTATTAAAAACACACAATTAAGATTTAAGAATCTCCTGCGGATAAGCATAGTTCAGGAGACACTCAAAGCAAGAAATTTATACAACGCATAAGAACATTACACAACATTTCTCTACTCTTACTTATGAGTTCGCCAACACTTAGTCATCCCCCAAAAGTAACCAAACATATGTGTACTCATGGGTTCGTCAACACTTAGTCATCCCCCATGAAGTACCGACTGACAGACTAGAGCTCTATACTGACCGTAACCAATCACCCGACCAAAGCTTGGTTCCCGGTCCACCACGAAGGTTCCTAATCTAATAATCACCACTAAGGCACACACATACACAACTAATGCACACATTCCAATACTCTCCCAACATAACACTTATCAAATCACAAAATAATAATATAATCATAACCGTAACCTATCACCCGATTAAAGGCTAGGAACCCGGTTTGACTATTTAAACAACAGTTCAAATATAAAAATATCATCAACAACATCCCAAGAGCACTTCATAAATTATATCTTTCCACCTAGATATATTTATATAAACAAAGACATAGATATTCCCACTAGAATAATCTATCAACAACCATATTTCAACATCACCATATCACATGATCGAAAGTCCTTTTGAAAGTATTTTATTTTTAACAGAAAACTTGTTTTCACTTACCATGAGCCGTTGACAATCAAGCTCATTTATTTTTTAAAACAAAGTCATTTTCCTTCAAGGAAAATTTCACAATTAATAAAACAAAATTATAAAGTAAATTCGGTTCCTTAAGAACCCATGTGAGATTTACTCACAATATAAAAATAGCATCATAATCATCAATCAAAACCATTACCATCGTCATCATAATAATTATCATCATCATCATCCTCAACAACAACATCACAATCATCATCATAATCATCTCCAAAATCAACATCACAATTATCATCATAATAATTATAAATATTTGGTCCCAAAGTGGACCTTGGTGAGATGTTACTCACCTCAAATCCAGCTGCGTCTTCTCACGCACAACACAAGCACAACACCAACTTGTCAATCACCTATGTAGCACAAAATAACTTAGTGACCAACAAAACAAGCGATCAACTTAATGACCAACTTTGTCACTAACAACCAAGTGATTACCCTTTACGCCAACTAGCTAAAACCTAACACAAAGATTTACCATAACGAGGCAATCCTCGTATGAGACCTCCCAAGGTCACCGAAACCCATGAACAACCTATGATAACCAAAAATGATTACCTCTATGTTCAGATTCCATAAACAAACACCGAAAGAAACGACTTCCGGCAAGGCCCCAACATACTCAAGCAACATTGAAACCTACAATCTACATGCTCACGTACTCGTATCGACAAGCACAACCTAACAATTACTCCTAACCACCCAACCTTTGCCGAAGGCGCCGCCACGCGCCGCCACATGCCGACGGCGAGTGGGCCCCATGCGCCACCCTACCAACCTACGAATTAGCCCAAGCTCACAATACAAAACTTGTAGATTAAAGAGAGAGGAGCATCTTTTATACCTGAGGTTTCACCTAAAACGGCTGGAGCACGAAGGAAAACTCGTTGGAAGGTGGAAATCCACCACCGTAACTCTACACCGTGAGTCGTGCTAGGAGACTACTAGAAAAAGAACCAGGGCACCAAGGAGAGCCTATCTCGACCGGTTCCAAACTGCGTCGCCGCCGCCGGAGGGAGAATTCTGGTCGGGTTGCAAACCGGGTCGCTGCCCTCCCTGTTGGTGATCGATTAGCACCGATCCGGCCGAGTCGCCCTCACTCACTAACACAGGGAAGATTGCGCCGAGGAGAGGAAGATTTTCCAACCAGTGCCGTCGTCTGGGTCGGCCGGAGTCGGCCGGAAAACTCGGGTTGGGTCGTCTGGGTCCGGGTCGGGTCAGCTGAAAAACTTTGACAGTGAGGGTGAGGCGCGAGAGAGAAGAGAAGAGAAAAAGAGGGTTTTCCGGAAAATTAAATGAAAACCCTAACTTTTTCTTATTTAACACAAAACCAAGGAAAAACACAAACTTCTGTTGACCATAACTTCTTCATACGAAGTCCGTTTTACGCGTGTCACGTGTCTATGAACTCGTATCGCCATGCTCTACAACTTTCGTGAAGGAAGTTTCCCGAGAAACTCAACCGATTAAAAAGTCAACTCTTAACCCTTCAAAATAGAGCATTTTCACAGAACTAAAAACTCGACTACTTCCAGTCCACTCTCTAAACCCAAAATCCATATAACTCTTACTTAAATAATTTCTAAAATAATATTAGAAACTAATATTAAAATTCCGGGGTATTACATTAGTAACGTTCAAAGTCAAATTAATATAATTTTTTGTAATTAAATACATGCATTTTAAAGTTTTTTTTTCTTAAGAAATATACAACCCTTTTATTGATCAGCAAAAATGTTAAGACCCACCCCAAATTTCACCCTGAAACACGAGATAAATCCTGCGGGGTCCACCTTCAAGGAAAATTTACTGAAAATTCGGCATAACCTTCTTTGAAAATGGAAACCTCTTACCTGAAAAATCCTACTTAACACTTCTATAACCAAACATCTAGCCTCAACACCTGGAGCCTTCTTGCTCCCCAAGTTCATCACATCTCCCAATTAACAATTACTCAACTAAACTAATCTCACAACCAACAATAACCAACATTAATTCACTAACTGGTTATCAGAGCATATCTAAAGTTAAACGAAAAACAATGACTAAAGAATAAGCGGAAGCAACCTCTGACTATGCCTCGACTCCATGTACACTCGACCTCAAATAACTTAGCCTACAAACTGGGCATTTAAAACCAAAGGGCTCAGGGGAAAGTAATTTAAAAACGTTAGAGTGAGTGGACAAAATAATTTAAATAATTTAACAAATACTCAATTTAAATACTTTCCCACTTTTCAGCTTTAAAAACTTAATAGTATGCAACTTGAACGTCCTTAAAACTTTAAATCCAAAATCATTTAATAAAGGACAAACCAGCCCCGCTGGTTAATTAAAACAGAAATCTCATAAAAAGAGATAAATCAGCCTCGCTGGTTAATCAAATATATTACTGAGAAGAATACAATAAGGGGAAGAGTTATCACCATGAAAAAGGAGCCTCCCAGGCTCGGGTCGGTGCCTCCCAGGCTATAACAGCGTCCCACGCTAAGCGCTCTACTCACCTATAATGAGTAGCCGCTAATAATGGCTAGCTAACAAATAAATATAAATATCGATTGGTTGCCTCCCAGGTTATAATAGCGTCCCACGCTGAGCGCTCTACTCACATATGAAGAGGACCGCTAATAAGGCTATAATAGCGACTCACATATGATGAGGACCGCTAATAAGGTTAGCTAGCAATAATCAATATAAAAGCGACCCTATATTACGGTGACTAAAATCATACGAAGTCACTTAAATCTATTAAACTTACCCAATATCAAATGAATGGTACGGTTCCCAACCATATTTGAAAATCATCATAAAAAATTATACTAAAATTCAATGACATGTCTCACAATCAAAACATTCTCAAAACCATAATATAAGCGAGATTTAATTAACAAGTAAAAATCATAATTAATATCTCAATCTAAAATACTCGCTAAAACATTCTCAAGATCAAGATCGATATTCCACCAATAATTTCCAAAATTATAAATAGCAAACTATCAAAAATCCCATTTTCGGATATCTTTTATAAATCTCAAAGTCCACCCATAAAACCATTTTAATGAAATCTGGAATTTATAAAAATATCCAAACTCAAATATCAAATTAGTAATCCGAGCTCAAATCTATAAATCATGACCCATAAATAATCAATGTTTCAATCTCAAATACTTTCCAAGATCATTTCATAAGCCGAAATTATAATATAAGCTCGGAAACTAAAATAATAAATTATAAAATCTTGCATGCATAATTATTTAAAACTAAAAGGTCCACTCACAAGTTTAGGCATAAGCCCGACGATAACCGCATCGCTACTCAAGCGAGGTTCCCTTCGTATCTTGGCACAATAAATATGCTTAGAACCACTCTTCGATTTAGGAAATTAAATGCTTTAACTTAATCATCGAAATCCTCCCAAATAACCCACTAATAAGCTAATTAGATTTTTACCAAACTTCATCTACAACTTCATTTCGTCGATTCTAGCACTTTAGGACCATAACCAAGAAAATCCAATGGTCGGATTTTTATTCTAACAACCGCCAAAATTCTCAACCTTTGAAAAATCCCAAACCTAACCAAAACTCCTCAAAAAATTCCAAACTTCACATCATTAATCTCCTCTTAATATAACACATTTAAAACCCTGAAAAGCCCCCTTACAGCGGCGGCCGGCGGCCGACTCCGATGACCCCCAATGGCTACCAAATTTTAACAGCATCTTCCTCTCAACATCCCAAACAACTTTCATAACTATCACTAAGTCCAATTTCAAGCCTAAATAGGGTAATCGAAGCCAAACGTATCAAGAAAACCCTAGGAAATTCAAACACCCGATTCTCCTTACCTAGCTCGAGTTAGGATGCATCCTTTTATGGGTTTGCTGCTGGAAGGAAGAGCTTCAAGACAAGACCGAGAACTTCCATTTTGATGGCCGAAAAAAGGAGTTCCGGCGAGAACACCTCCGCGGCACAGCCGCACCTTCCCGGCGATCGTGCTCCCTCACGGCGGCACGACACCGGCTGCCACCTACCTAGACTTGTAGAAGATGCTCCAAGCTTCAAATTGACTCCAATCACGCCTCCTATCTCGGTCGAACGGCGACAGACGGTGGCCGGAAAGTTTCCGGGTCGGGAGAGCTGCGGGGAGAGGAGAGAGAGAGAGCCAGTAACTTTCTGATTTCTACCTTACCTCATTTGGTAAGTTTCCCTTTTTATACTCCCGACCAAAAATAGTAACTTTCGTTTTTAGACCATAACTTCTTCATACGAACTCTGATTTAAGCGTGGCACGTGTCCATGAACTCCGTTTAACATCCTCTATGACTTTCATGAAGAAAGTTTTCCCAAATTTTAGATGAAAGAAAAAGTCAACTCTTGGAGCCTTAAATAGTAAACGGTTACTTAAAACGGTAAAAAGTCAAAGTAACCAAAAGTCAATAACCGTAAATTAACTTAAGAATCGGGATGTGACAAAAAACCTTACATAACAGCTACGCATGTGGGGTTGACAAAAAACTATTACCTAAACAACATGACCTTTTCTAGCAATGAAGCACATCCAACGTAGTTCAATCCACACGTATCAAAAGCAAAACAGTGAATCAAACATCACTAGATTTCTTCAACGGCAAGAGCAGAGGCATTTCCAAACATCAAAACTCTCCCCACTAAAGCAAAATAAAAATTAAAAGTAAAAATTACAGAAAGTAAAAACCCAGCCAACCAAAGCAGGAGCAAGCCCAAGAAGAAAACCCTAGCCCAGGCCCAACCCGCACCAAAAGTGCTAAGGGCACCCAAAATGGGAACCCCGAGTAGCAGCTAGGCGTTGCCTCCTGCCCTCCTCCGTCGGCCACTATGTTGCCCCTGCCACGGCCAAGACTGATTAACACAGGCTAGAAAAGGTTAGTGTAACTCTAACAGTTTGGTTATGATTGCACATGTTCAATATTTTAACAAATGGTTTAATTTAAAAACCGAGAGACATAACTGTTTTTAGGTGCAAAGTATAAAGTGTCACAATTATTTATAGCTATAATTTAATATCAGGTCGTGCTTTGTTACGGAGTTGTAGAATTCGTTGGCATTCTGTGGATTTGCATACCTCGTTTCGAGTTGACAAGGAGACAAGGCTCAAGGAAGATGGGCTACCTCGATCATCTACTTTTCTATGTCAAAGTTCGTAACTTGTTCATAACTTCATATGTTGACCAGTTGGAGACTTGTGGGGTTTGCCTCAGATTTGGGACAATTAATCGGGTCTGGTGATATTATGAGAGAGGTAAATTTTATTGAACAATCTGTTATGGTTGTTTTTGCCATGGAAACGTTTAAAGTGCATCCTATGATTGGTAATTGAGTTAAAAACCTTTAAATTGATTAAGCTTTATTAATGGGTTACTGTATGTATGAAAAGGTGTGACTGTGTGGCCAACGAGGTTTGGCTCAGTTGGCAAGGACAGGTTTGTGGTGGAGACCCCATTCAAGTTCGATCCCGCTACCAACATGCCTCGTTGGTTCGCGATCTGTAAATTCTCTTGTGAAAATCCATACCTGGAGGCTGGTGTGACATGTACGTGTCCAGTGTCAGTCCTTCAGGGTTGAGGTTGCAGGTTTGCCTTGCCTTAAAGTCACGATTTTCCTTCCAGATAGTCCTTCTGTCAATTTTCTCTGTTAAAATGCTGACGTGGCCGTTAAAAACATTAAAAATTTTAACGGCAACGTCAGCAATCTAACTGAGAAAATTAACGAAAAGTCTGGAAAGAAAATCGTGACTTTAAAGACCATTCAGATTAAAATGAAACTACAAAGACTGAACAGATGTCGACTTCAAACCACATAGACTATACAGTATTTAACCAAATCCATTATTAAACTAAGTGGGTTGGAATTGTACAGCAGCTAGAATGAGTTGTATTTGAGACTCTAGAGTAGGACTTGATTATGAAAAAATGTCGTTAGTAATCACTTTGAGCTCCTACTGTATTGGTGTAATGATATTAGTATTTCTTTGGTTGAGCCTTAAATTGAAAAATGAAGTCCATGAATAGAGAAGTGATAAAATAAGGCATACAGAAACTTGAATGCATAGATTAGTATGTATTTGTTAATATGCGTTCATGCCTATGCCTCACAAGTACGTAGAATGGTGCCTAATCCAGTGAGGCAATAATGTAATGGTGCTACTGTGATAGCTAGTTTAAGGAAGGCTGTTTTGTTAAAATGAGCGTGTAATTGTAGAATATTTGTAAATAATTACTTTTCTTGTATGTGTAGGTTAAATATTTTGTATAGATATATGAGATATTTTTCCTATTAGCACTACAATTGTATCTCTATATAAACCTCCAATATGGAGAAGAATATATATTGAAGCATTCTAAATCATATTGAATCCTTATTTTCTACTTGACATCAGAGCTTGCCAAGTTCGATCCTTTGAATTTACACCCAAAACACCACAAATCGCTACGTACCAAAATTCTCAAATCACACCACAAACAAATCGTTGCATACATCAAAATCATAATTCCCGAATCCTTGAATCTCAAAAACCAAACCTCCAAAAATGGCACACCAAATCAACTACCATACCATCGCACCATGCCGGTCTCCATGCAAACCAAATTCATATGCGAACTCAAAATGTACGCTATGTGGAGTATTAGGTCATAGCAAGCAACGTTGCTTTGAAACAATTGGGTACCCGGATGGTGGAGGCAAAACCTGCATCAAATAAACCTTTTTTATCGTCAGTAGCATAAGGTAAATAAGGGTATTGTATAGGGCCGGAGATTGAGGGTACCTTGCAAAACAAAGCGTTAGTAAAACATAACTAATATTAACAAGTAATAAAATCTTTAAACAATTTACAAAAGTAGCTACTGTTTCTAATGAACAGCAGTCAAAAACCTAATTAAAACCT
>NC_020497.1:17513763-17514545 GCF_000184155.1 Fragaria vesca subsp. vesca
TGCCACCGTCCGGCCAGCCACCAGCTGCTAGCCCACCCCAGTTTTGACCCCCATCACCTCCTCTCTCTCCCCGGCCAAGCCCCCGAGCCGTTAGCCCGCCGGAAGAGGAGAAAACTCGCCGGAGTCGTCGGGAAGCTTTTTGCCAGAAATCCCACCTCCGGCCACCATAGGTCGAAATCTTTGGCTCATCTTGTAGCCCTCATCGAGGTGAGTATTCCCTCAAAAGGAATTAGTCTATTTCGTTGTTGTTATGGAGAAATGTATAATTGAAGTTTTTAGGGATTTATGAAAGTTTTGATTCATTGGCTCTAGTTAGCTTTAGAAATGGACTAAGTGCTAGTTATGAATGTTGTTGAGCATGATGAGAGGAATATTCTGTGAAAATTTGAGAAGCATTGGAGGTCGCCGGAAAACGGCTGCCGGCCGCCGCCCCTTAGGGGCAGTTTTTCATGCTTTTTGGGTTTGTTTTAATGAGAGGAGTTTAATGAAGTATAGTTTGGAATTTTTGGAGGAGATTTGATAAGGTTTAGGATTTATCTATGACTAAGGATTTGGCGGTTATTCGAATGGAAATCCGGCAGTTGGTTTAGCAGGTTTTAAAGTCTAAAAAGGTTAAATTATGGCTTTCGGTAAGTGCGAAGTAATGTGAGCCTTATTAGGTAAAATGTGGAGAAGTTAGGCAAGAGAAATGAAATTATAGGCTTCCTTTTATTTCGGAAATTTGATTAAAGTTTTGTCCTGGTTTGGAGGCTAAATGATTATTTATTGTTCAGGACGTGAGG
>NC_020497.1:17515064-17522155 GCF_000184155.1 Fragaria vesca subsp. vesca
CTGTTCGGCGAGGGTAGGAGGCGAGTCATATTTTCCACCTCATCCAGTTTCTCTCATAGGTTACTAGTTAACCTACCTATGTATTTTCTTCTTTCCTAGTAGTTGCTCTGATAACCTTGGGATGTTTTAAGTGTTGTTGTTGTTGTTGTTAATGTTGTGAGTTAAGAGCTTGTGACTCCATCTATGAGTGTTGAAAAAGGTTTATTTGGTATGTTATATGAGAGATTAAATTCATGAAATTATTTCGATTTATTATGTTGGTTGAGGTGGTGGATGTTTATTTGGGGGAGCGGATGACTCCAGAAGATGTGGATTGAATTGTTTTAGAAGTGTTTGGGTTTTGGTGATTTTTCTTCCAGGTAGGGTTACTCATTTTCAAGGGAAGTTATACCAAAATTTTGGTAGAATTTCCCTTGAGGTGGGTCCCGCAGGGTTTATTCCGGATTTCAAGGGGAAATCCGGGGTAGGTCCTGACAATTATAAGAACAAACTCAATCAAAAATCCAACTCATGAACACAAACGAACAAGAGAGATGAAAACAAACTAAAGTAATTGAATAGATAGTAAAAGAAAAAATGAGGTCTGAGTTTAGATTACACTTTGAGTATTGAAACAAGGAACTACGCCGGGGATTACAAAGGAGAAGGCACGTCAAGAGAAGTCCTAAACTAGGGCTTGAGTTCGGAGAGGAATTTCTGAAGGAGATGAAAGACGTTGTTTTTCTGCGGCAAAGAGTGACCCTTTTTCACGTCTCCAACTCCTCATACATATAGAGAATGTATGAACAGCTGCTATTAGGGTTAGAGAACCTTTAATTTTCGTCCATGGGCTCGCCGTTGTGGTCTGGGCCTTGAAATTGAAGTTTCGGTCCAAATCAGAAATTCGGGCAGACTGACATTCGGTCACTCAAACGGTCATAACTTCTTCTCCAAAATAGTTATTGACGATCCGCAAAAAGTTATGGAAACTAGACTCTTCTAGCTTTCCGTTGATATAAGGCTCATCTCTTGGATCATTGTGAACTGATCACAATACTCTGTCGAAGTTGACTGACTATTCCTGACAGATTTTCTGATTTCTTTCCTTGCGCCATATGGATTCCTCTTCCTTCAAGATTTCTCCTCATATGCTTCTTTTGGGCTCCTCGGCTTTATTCGCAACCTAAAAACACAAACTAAGTTAAAATCAATATTATTAAAGGAATTACATAGCTAAATAGGGTCAGAAATACATTAAGAACGTTGCATAAAATGCACCTATCACCGGATTGGTGGGACTTCACCCTGAAACCTCGAAAGAATCAAGCAAAAGTTGTCATAACCACTACAGAGAAAGACCAACCATCCAATGCCTCCAATGTCACATAGTCAGGTATGAGTGGTAAGGTATCTATGAATAGGTCCTGGATTATTGATACAGGAACATCAGATCACATGTGTAATGATCCTAGCCTCTTGAAAACATTAAAACCCTCCTCTCAAAATATTGTTTCTACCGCTGATGGTACTCCAACTCCTGTTACCGGAGAAGGCTCTATTGTCCTATCAAACACATTAACCCTTGATTCTGTATTAGTCGTCCCTTCATTGTCATAGAATCTTCTCTTAGTTGGTCAAATCATTCAAGAATTATCATGTATTGTCACCTTTTATCCGTCTTTCTGTGTATTTCAGGATATTCTAACACGGCGGATTTTGGGTTATGGAGTGAGAAAAGGGAAATTGTACTACCTAGATCTGAGAGAGACAGGAGAGAAACATATGCAGTCTTTGGGTCAAGCTAATCAGGTCAATAGAGCTGAGAGTGCTACGAAAGATGTATGACACCGCAGGTTGGGTCATCTAAACTTCGGTTATCTTAAGAAGCTGCAACCACAATTATTTTCGGGTGTCGACTATTCAGATTTTCATTGCGACATATGTGAACTGGCCAAGAGCCACCGTATTTCATATTCACCAAGCCTAAATAAAAGTCTTGTTCCATTTATGAGGATTCACTCTGACGTGTGGGGTCCTACAGAAATTCCTTCTCTCTCTAGCGCCCGGTATTTTGTGACGTTTATTGATGATTGTACCCATACGACTTGGGTGTCTCTATTGAAGAACAAGAGCGATGTTTATTCTAGATTCAAAGAATTTCACAAGATGGTGTCCACACAGTATCAACAGGTTGTTCGAGTTTTCCAGTCTGACAATGGCGGAGAATATATTAATGGTCCTATGCAAGATTTTATGAAGTTACATGGAATTCGACATCAGACTTCAAATACTTATACTCATCAGCAAAATGGATTGGCAAAGAGGAAAAATCGGCAGTTGCTTGAAGTTGTCTGTGCCTCTTTGTTTAGCATGAATGTACCTGTAGAATATTGGGGAGAAGCTGTGACATCTGCTGCCTACCTCATTAATCGTACCCCTTCTCGGGTTGTTGAATATGAAAACCCTCTACAACAGCTTCAGAATCTTCTCTCGGTTCCTTCGTTGCCTAACTTGGAGCCTCGTGTATTTGGATGTACAGTGTATGTTCATATTCCAAAACAACAACGAAGTAAGCTTGATCCCCGTGCAAGGAAGTGTATCTTTGTGGGTTATGCAGATTTTCAAAAGGGATATAGATGTTATGATCCTCTTACAGACACCATGCATGTATCTCTTGATGTTTCTTTTCGTGAATCTGAGCCTTATTACTCACGGGGCGTATCCGAGTCTTCCCTTCAGGGGGAGAGAGGTTGTGAAGGGAATTCTAGACATTTATTTGAGTTTGAAGAATTTGAAAAGTTGGAAAATTTGGAGTCTAGATTCGGAATTGACAAAGCTACAAACAATAATAGTCATAGTCATGGAATTGATGCACATGACGCAGATGTCACATGGGTGGCCGACATGAGGACCCCACCAGCTGAGCCACACATCTCTAAGCCAAGCCAAGGTTCTTCAGGCGGAGAAACACATGGAACCCGTGTCTGTGCTGAGCCGCGCATCCCTGAGCCAAGCCGACCAAGCCAAGCTGGGACCCCAACTGAAGAGGCAATTGCATGTGTCGACAACGACACTGGTTCTGCACTTGTCCCTGCAACAATCCTGAAACCCACAGATTTGACAGAAAATTGTCCTTAAAATGCTTCGTCAGATGTTTTCCCTTTCTCAACGCCATTAACCCAAGAATCTGCTGCGAATGTCCCTACTCAGGTACCTTTAGATTCAAACCAATTATATGAGGTAGATAATTTTGCAACTAGGAAATCACAGAGGGTCACCAAGGGTATTTCAAAGAAACAATATGAACCAGACATCAAAGCCAAAACTAAATATCCTATAGCTAATTACATGTCTAACCAGAGGTTGGCTGGGTAACACGCTCTTATCATTAATCAATTATCCAGTGTTTCTATTCCTAGTACTGTACAGGATGCAATGACGGATCCCAAATGGACTCAGGCGATGAACGAAGAATTAGAGGCATTACAGAAAAACTCGACTTGAGATATTGTGCCTAAATCAGCTGGGAAGAAGACAGTTGGATGTCGTTGGGTATTCACCGTAAAATTGAAAGCAGATGGGAGCATTGACAGGTATAAAGCACGGTTGGTTGCCAAAGGATATACCTAGCGGTATGGCATTGATTATGAAGAAATGTTTGCGCCTGTAGCAAAGATCAACACTGTACGAATCTTGATTTCACTTGCAGCAACTAAAGATTGGCCTCTGCAACAATTTGATATGAATAATGTTTTCCTCAATGGAAACTTGGAGGAATAGGTGTATATGGACATGCCTCCAGGAGTCAAAAGTAGACCGTGCAATGCTGGCAAGGTTTGTAAGTTGAAGAAGTCCTTGTATGGTTTGAAGCAATCTCCAAGAGCTTGGTTTGGAAGATTCTCCAAATCAATGAAGACATTTGGTTATAGACAAAGCAACTCAGATCACACTTTGTTCATCAAGCGTAACCAGGGTAAGATCACTGCTTTGATTGTGTATGATGATGATATGATTGTCACAAGGGATGACCCAAAGGAGATGGAGGCTCTACAAAAGTATCTTTCAAAGGAGTTTGAGATGAAGGACCTTGGAAAGTTGAAGTATTTTCTCGGAATTGAAGTTCCAATCTCAAAGAATGGAATTTCTTTATCCCAACGAAAGTATGTACTTGACATGTTAGTTGAAACCGGCATGCTTGACTGCAAGCCTGTTGAGACACCAATTGAGATGAATCACAACCTTGCCATCTATCCAAATCAAGTTCCAGCTGATAAACGAAGGTACCAACGTCTAGTAGGGAGACTTATTTATCTTTCTCATACTAGACCTGATATTGCTTATGCTGTGAGTGTGGTTAGTCAATTTATGCATTGTCCTAGCAAAGAGCATATGGATGCAGTGTATCGTATTCTGAAGTATCTTAAGATGGCATATGGAAAAGGTTTGTTGCTTGAAAAGAAGATGGGTGAATTGGAAGTTGTAGGGTACACCGATACTGATTAGGCTGGTGATAAGACAGACAGACGATCTACATCTAGGTATTTTACATTTGTTAGAGGAAACCTTGTAACTTGGCGTAGTAAGAAACAGAAGGTTGTTGCCAAGTCAAGTGACGTGCTCGAAACCGGGCGCGTAATTTAAAAACCCTTTTGTTATCAGTATGTAGTATTGGCAAATAGGGTTCGATCAATCCGGGGACTTAAAGGGCGCTCCTGCAGCCATGGTTAATGAATCAGTAACTATATGTATTTACAAGTATTCAGCTACAAATATACAAATGGTACAATAGATAAAAAGGGGGGATTTTAGGATTTCGTTCTACGTTCCTACTAAAACAGAAAATAAAAGTATTATATACAAGTGATCGGTTCATTCAACATTTCAAACAGAGATAGATTCAAATTCTAACCACACATCAATGTGAAGTTTCATTCCCAATAATCTGAAGTCATGCAAATTCTAATTCAAAGAAACAATCTCGAAATACAAGCTTGAAGAAGTCATTGTATCCCATTAATTCTACTTTAATTGTCTAAGCATTTAAACTCTAGGAATATTAGGAATTTATATGGAGAAATAAAAGGTAAGAATTTCCCTTAATTTCCTTGATGTTTGCTGCATTATCTCCATATAAATTCGGCTGGAAACCCTAAAAAGATGGTGCCATTCTCCTCCTTTTATGTGACAGAATTTCGGCCTAATCCATGTAGGATTTGGTTTCCTTGCTTCATGTGGAATCCCTGTCTCAAGAGGAAAGAAAGTTTCCAAAATAATTCAGGAAAGTCAAAATAGGAAAGATTCAAAGTTAGTAAGTTTCCCCAATCAAAATAGGAAAGTTTCCCAAAATGAAATAGGAAAGTTTCTCCTTATCAAAACAGGAAAATTTCCTAGACGACTTATCCTTCTTAATCCGCCGTTTTTAGCTTCCTTTTTCACTTTTCCGCTCTTTTACCTTTACAATCACAAAACATGTTTAAAATGACAATGTTAAGAGAATAACATAACTAAATAAGGTAGGAAATACGTTAATATCGTAGCACTTTGTGCTCCTATCATCAAGTGCTGAAGCAGAATTTCGAGGTATGGCACATGGAGTTTGTGAGATGTTATGGATTCGTAATGTGTTGAAAGAATTGGGTTTTAAACTCAAACAACCTATGGCCTTGCATTGTGATAACATATCTGCAATTGAAATTGCTCATAATCTTGTTCAACATGACCGGACCAAACATGTGGAGGTAGATCGGCATTTTATCAAGGAAAACTTGGACAGGAAAATAATCTGTTTCCTTTTTGTGTATATAGAAGACCAATTGGCAGATGTTCTTATGAAATGAGTATCAAGGAAAATGTTTGACGACTCAGTTGGCAAGTTGGGCATGATTGATATCTATGCACCAACTTGAAGGGGAGTGTAGAATATTTGTAAATAATTACTTTCCTTGTATGTGTAGGTTAAATATTTTGTATAGATGTAGGAGATATTTTTCCTATTAGCACTACAATTGTATCTCTATATAAACCTCTAATATGGAGAAGAATATATATTGAAGCATTCCAAATCATATTGTGATAGCTAGTTTAAGGAAGGCTGTTTTGTTAAAATGAGCGTGTAATTGCTGTTCTAAACATTGGTGTTCTTGTGTATGGTTTAGTAATTATAGTCGGTAACTACATAAATTGATTTATGAACTAGCAGCAATGCTAGTGTTCCCCATGTATATACTTGTGATCAGGAGAAAACAAAGAAATGAAACTTAACCTCACTTCTCCCTAAATAACAAAGCAACTTTCTATGTGCTTGACTATGTACGATATGCGATAACCGAGCTGATGATTCTGAACCAAGTTTCTTTGCATTAATTTGTTTTTATCTTTTTTCATTAACACATAATTTGTTGACTATACTGCACAGGGAGTTTTATATGTACAAGCAGTACAACAACACATTGACACGACCCACCCCGAATTTCACCCTGAAACCCAGAGTAAGTCGTGCGGGGACCACCTCCAAGGAAAATTTACTGAAAAGATTAAGAAAATCTCCCTTGCAGATGGACAACCCTAACTCGAAAATTTCATATTACACTCTTAATTTAATGCTTCTGAATATCACATAATATACAAAATTCTAAAGTATTCAGAGCTACTAAACACAAGCGGAAGCAAGAAACACGAGTAGGTTGAACAGGTAACCTACTGATGAAAACTGGTCGAAAAGCGGGTGACTATGCCTCGTCTCCTACTAGATCCAACCCGAACTCTGCAGACTGGGCAATTTAAAACGAAGGGCCCAGGGGAAAACATTTAATAACGTCAGAGTGAGTGGACAAAAATAAATTAATAATTAAAATATTTATGTTTCCCCAAATTAATTTCTAAGAAAAAATCGAATGCATGCCGCAAGCGATAAAACCTTTATCCCATAAAATATCGAGCCTCTCAGACTCTATAATATATGTATGTATTTACACTCGTCCATACTCCCTATATAAATTCATGGGTCTATATAGGGCTACTACGCTCGCGTCCAACGCTCACGTCACGCCTTAATGCGGTGCTACACTACGCCCATCAAGGTGGACAGACGGGTGTATAAATATGTGCCCATA
>NC_020497.1:17522175-17523291 GCF_000184155.1 Fragaria vesca subsp. vesca
ATGAGTTCTAAATTCCCTAAACATGAATCAAAGTCCTTACCAAAGACACTAAAGTCATCCATAAAGACCTCAGTTATATTTTCAATATAATCAGAGAAAATAGACATCATGCATCTTTGAAACGTACCTGGTGCATTGCACAAACCGAAGGGCATGCGCCGATAGGCAAAAGTGCCAAAAGGACATGTGAATGTAGTCTTCTCTTGGTCTTCTTGGGCTATGCAGATCTGATTGTAACCACTATATCCGTCCAAGAAGCAATAAAATTCGTGACCAGCTAACCTCTCAAGCATTTGATCAATGAATGGTAGGGGGAAATGGTCCTTTCTTGTGGTGGCGTTGAGCTTTCTATAGTCAATGCAGACTCTATGTCCAGTCACAACTCGTTGGGGCACTAGCTCATTCTCAGCATTCTGCACAACCGTCACTCCAGATTTCTTTGGAACCACTTGAACAGGAGAGACCCACTTACTATCGGATATGGGATAGATCACCCCACAATCCAGCAACTTGATGACTTCATCTTGAACCACCTTCATCATTGGTTGGTGAAGACGTCTTTGGGCTTCTCTAGTGGGTTTTGCTCCATCTTCCAGCAAAATTCGATGGACACATTTGGTTGGGCTTATTCCCTTGATGTCTGCTAAAGTCCATCCAATAGCAGTCTTGTACTTCTTCAATACCTCCACCAATCTCTTTTCTTGTTCCTCATCTAGCTTGGAGGACACAATTGCTGGCAAAGTCGCATTCGCTCCCAAGTACACATACTTCAAGTGATCAGGTAATGCTTTCAATTCTAACTTGGGTGGCTGCTCTACAGATGGTAACAATTTGTTAGTGGAAATGGGAAGAGACAATATGAGATTAGAACTACTTGGTAGGCCTTCAAGAGCAGCAACGGTTTCAAGCACAACATCATCCCATATTTCCTCTAATTCTGCCTTCGACACATAAGTACCATCAGCATTGTATCCCACTCCTTGAGCAATGGTGTACTCCAATTTATCATCAATCATTGAATTTAGGAGTTCTTGCGCAAGAGAGTCAACAATATCAATAGAATAGCACGGTTTAAGCTCAGATAAAGGATACCTCATGGCTTCAAAAATGTTGAAG
>NC_020497.1:17523604-17525584 GCF_000184155.1 Fragaria vesca subsp. vesca
CCATAAAAACTTCCACCTCAAATTTCTCCTTACCTAGCTCAAGAGGGAGGGAGCTGTTTGGAGGGGTTGTTGCACGGGAGGAGGGCTACAAAACCGTACCAAGCTTGCCCTGATTGGTGGCCGGAGGAGGAAGTTCCGGCGAAGGAGAGCTACGGCAGTCGGACCTTTCGGGCGGCACCGCTCACTCACGGCGGCGCTAAGGGGGCTGCTACCGGTCTAGAAATGTTGCTGGGAGGGAGACCGATCGATTGGGACCGGTGTGGCGGTCTGGGGCGGCCGGACGGCGGCGGACGGCGGTGGAGAACTTTCCGGGTGGAGAAAGGAGAAAACCGGGTGGGAAGAGAAGAAAAAATCGGGAGGGAGAGAGAGAGAAAGGAAGAAGAAATGGGTTGGGCTCGGCCCAGCCGACCCAACTCTCCTTTTAACCCAAAATTCCAAAATTCAACACCCCGAAAAATAATACCCGAATAAAAATTACCTTTTACTAGCTAAAATTTACTATTTTTACCGTCGTCATATTTTCTTCATACTAATAATCCTCCGCACATAATCGTCCCCGAAACCCCTCTAGGGACCAATTAAACTATTTACTCAATGACGGAGACGGTAAAATTCTTATTATAATCACGTTAGTAAATAAGGTAAAAATATAAGGGTCGAGATGTGACACACATGGCTTTCTGCGTATTAGTAATGCATAGACTAAAATTGATCTGCTTTCTTATGTGGTTAAATGAAACTGGTGTTTGATTTCGGGATTTTGAATCCATAGAGAATAACTGAAACACATATATAAAAGGAAACCAATAGATAGTGTAATGCTGTAGTTATATTTAATAGAATTAAATTTAGTTTACCCCATTGTGGTTTAGATGTGAATTCATGTTAGTCCCTAAACTTTCAATTTCATCATATTACCCCCCGAGCTCTTGTTTTTCTGGTAATTTAGCTTCTCAACCCCTAAAACGTCATATCACGTCATCAAATTTCAACGTCCCAATTGGACAAAGCATGAGTGATAGGAGACAGCAGACAGAAAAACAAGAGCTCGAGGGGTAATCTGATGAAATTGAAAATTTAGAGACTAACATGAATTCATCTCTAAACCACAGTGAGGTAAACTGAATTTAATTCTATTTAATAATTATGCCCTGCAGAGGACACAATCCTTGCGTTTAGGCATCCGTTATTCTCTAAAAAGTGTGGGGATCAAAGTTAACCAACCCACTGAACACCGTGATAACACAGGAAATGGAGTCTGTCTTTTTCATCATTCTTTGGAGCAAAGAACAAATACTCGGAAAGTGGAGCCTCTCCTACCGCGATCAACCAAAACTTTCTTATTCTAACTAATGTGCTGACTACACTTAGAACAAAGTCCTGTATATGCTACATAGATATCTAATAATGACGCCTGTACTACTGATGATCCTCTAAATTTGGTGAAGCATATGTTGCAGATAATGGTTTCTTTTTGCTGTTCCAGTGACAATGTCTAGCTGAAAAATAAAGCAGGTTCCACCCCTAATTGGAGATTGAGTGTATGGCAGATAATGTATCATACATTGATAGGAGCATAATTATGCGACAATATGATGGTTAATTCCTCTCTTTACTTTATTAGTTTATCGTATTTTCCATTTGATTTAGTTATTTTTATGTTTATTAGGTGTTTCGGAGCAAAGAAAGGAATATGAAGCAAAAGAGGAGAAATCTTGAAGGATTAGGAATTCATGTCGTGTAAGGAAAGAATTATGGGATTTGCCAGAAATTATTATCCAACTTCGACAGAGGATTGTGATCAGCTCACAACGATCCAGACAATGAGTTATATATCAATAGAAAGATACAAGAGTCTACTTTCTAGAACTTTTTACGGATCGTCAATACCTATTTTGTAGAAGAAGTTATGATCATTTTAGTGGCCGAAGGTCAGTCTGCCCGAATTTCTGATTTGAACCGTAACTTCAATTTCAAGGG
>NC_020497.1:17525684-17529361 GCF_000184155.1 Fragaria vesca subsp. vesca
TAGAAAGATATATATCTGTAAATTTGGTTGTGCATGGTATATATTACAGTTTTACGAAGTTAGAAATTGACCTTATGCCATGTCCTGGTCCGTAGGTTAAGTTCGTTGCTTGCACCTTTTCCGATCCACTTACAATTGAAATACAATCATCGCCTGAACAATTGTATTCGATCAACAATGTTCGTGTTGAAGACATGCAATCTATATATTAGCTGATTTGCTCTAATTTTTTTTAGAGGTCATACCTAATTTAATAAAATATACAACATTGTAAATATACAGGTAATTTATATACTTTCAGTATTCAGATAATCAAATTTATCTTATACGTACGTAGATTAATCGCTTATACTACTGATTATTTTTGTGTACGTGTTTATGTAAGTCCCACCAGTTTGTATAATAGAGGTTGTGATGAGTATGTCTTAGGTATTCGTAACATGAATTCCATCGGTATTAGTTTTTAATATTTTAATATATATGATGTTTTTCTTGATTGCATGATATGGACAAAATAATATTGCATATTCTTGTCGGGCCTGACCTGGGTTATATTTGCTGCATCCTACTGCACTACTTGTTGCTGGATAATGAAAGGTCGAGTCAAACTTTACTTTTCCAAGTTTTTATACATGTGATATGTTGATTGCAAAACTGTCAGTTGCAGTCTCGTTATAGAAAAAAACTCAGCAGCAACCAAAAATATTTAGAGAAAATCACTGCTTATATTGCTAAACATATCTGGTCTTACTACTAAATGCTTGAACAGTTTTTAAAAATCTTTTTGTTCATATGCAACACTTGACTGGAGTTCTCAAGCTTTAATCATTCTCCAGAATCAACATTAGTTACTCTAGAAAGGGCGGTGAAGAAAGTACTGTAGGTGCTCAAGATGAGGTTCACTCAAAGAGAAACTACCTTTGTGTTCTTAATCAATAATTTTAATCTCCCATTTTGTTGTTCACTGCACATGTTTCTTTTTGAATTCTGATGAGAAAGGAGTGAAACTGATTTCCTTCAAATGTCTTTCTTGGTTAAGTGCGGACAAGGAAGTACGGATGATGAGCTAAGCCCAATTTGTGTATCTTCATTACTTGGTATCCGGATAGAGAGTGTTGCCGCAGGACTGTGGCATACTGTCTGCATTTCAGCTGATGGAGATGTTTGTGCATTTGGGGGAAACCAGTTTGGACAGTTGGGAACTGGAGCTGATCAAGCTGCGGTAAACTCTGAAGTTTGAAAACAGCCAATCCTATATTAGACTATAGGCTAACAACAATTTCGTTAATTGGGAAACCATTAAGTATTCAGATAAACTAATGATGGCATTTTGGAATTTATTTACTATTTTCTTTCAGATAAGTAGTTTTGTGTTTCCATTTATATCTATCATTGGCTGCATTAGATTTCATGTTGACAATTGTCTTGATATCTGAGAAACTGCTTAATTGACTTTTGTTGAATCATAATGCAGACTATTCCGAGACTTTTGGATGCTCCTGTTCTGGAAAATGTATTGTTTCTTGTGGAGCCCGTCATAGTTGCATAATCACAGGTATGTCTTCTTCCGCTTTTAGAGGCTCCCTCACTCTTTCATGATAGCTGACTTCAGATTTCTTGGAGCTAAATTACAAACTTTGTCCATTCTTAGTTGGTTTTCACCACACTTTTGATCCTTGTGTTAGGCAAGCATTCTAGAAAAGGCAAAAAGCATGAAAAGAAAAAAGATAGAAAAGAATGGTACATCTCATCGGTTATTTCATAAGAGACTCGACAACACTTTAGAACGCATCAGTTCTATATGGGAGAAGAATACGTGGATTTTTCTGTGGTTTGGATGTTGTTGACTGATCATGCATACGACTGACATAGGAGACAATTCTCTTAACTTCTACTGGTGAATTCTCATCTGATTTCTGAAGTGACCCTAACTTATTTGTATATAATTCTTGCTGATGCTCTTGTGCCATGAGGAGGATGCAAAAGTGTTTGGCTGGGGATGGAACAAGTGTGGCCAGGTACAGATGTTAATTTTATGCTAGCATATATTTCTGGCAGTGATATGCTCTCATATCAAGTATAGGCTTGCAAACCTAACACTGGTCATTTGATGCAATGATGAAGCTTGGCTTAGGTGATGTGATCGACCGCAACATTCCAGCGCAAGTCATGATCGATGGATTTGTCCCCAAAAGCGTGGCATGTGGCTGGTGGCATACCTTGCTTCTGGCCGAACTACCCACTTGAGCTCCTCAAGTTCACAGGCCAAAAAGGCCATGGTACAGTTTTGTTAGGCATCAGTAATTCATTGTACTCGTAGTCATCTGATTTACATGTACATATACTAGTCTGTATATCATATATATGTATGTACTCTGTTCGTATATATGTGTATACAAGCATTGCTCATTCTTCCATGGTAGAGATTCATCATCAGGAGTACATGTTAGTCTCATCAGTTCAGCAATGTACTGCATATTCCAGTCCATTGTGTATTCCTGCCATGTTGTGATGTATGTAACTATATCTTTAGGAGGTGGCTTTAGGAAATCTCCAATCATGTAAAGGGGATGGCTCTCTTGTGTTCAATCAATGAAATTATGTGATAATGTTTTCTTCTACTATCTCCATGTCTTCCAGATAGACTTGTGTTTATTGGTGATGTAATTATTGTGTTTGTTAAAAGTTGGAAATAGAATGGCAAGTCAAGGTTTGCTCTTATTATTCAATGGCTGACATGAACATTCAACAGTGAGAGTAGACTTCGATCTTCCAGATGAATGCCTAACTGCAGCACGTTCCCTATCTGCATATATCACTTTCTCAACATTATCTGGGATTAACCTACCTTCTTTCTCAATTGTATGAAAACAACTGGCTGCGTTGTCTCTTCTTCTCTCATTGACTCCACTAGCTGCGATGTATAGAAGGAAGAAATCCCTATATAATGACATTATTGCTGACCGATGAAGGGAAATAGAAACTCCGATCCCTTTAGTAATAATAAGTAACATAGAAAATATTCGTCAAACAACGTAACTATAATACGTTGGGTCAAGAGATGCACTAGAGAATGTTAGCACATGAAAAATACAAGTTTTCAAGAGATCTGCAAGCATATAACTTAACATGTAACATTACTTGCTTGTTCTTTTTTCAGAATTCACTCTTTAACATGTAACATTACCTGCTTTATCTATTTAGAATGTTCCTTAAATTGTTGAAGAAGGATCTATTTCCGGCACAGTGGTACAATCTATAGGCAAAGTCACAAGTCAAACCGGGAAACAATTTCCGTTCAAAAATATCAGAAAGCGACAAAGGACGTTTTCCCACCAAAATTCAAAAAGTCTCCGAATCTTCCCTTCCAATTCTACCCCTCAACCCCTCTCTTAAAACCCCCAGACACACCTTTCACTCCTCCCTCCCAAAATGGCCCTCCGCCTCCTCCTCCTCCTCCTCTCCAGCGCGTGGACTGCACTCTCCATCACCCTCTGCCCTCCCTGCGGCACCACCGCCGTCCCCTACCCCCTCTCCACCTCCCCCACCTGCGGCGACCAATCCTACAAACTCCTCTGCCTCAACAACTCCACCCTCCTCTTCCCCACTCTCAACAACTCGTACCCCATCTCCTCCATCATCCCCTCCTCCCAACGACTAGTCGTACGCCCCTCCTC
>NC_020497.1:17530965-17537736 GCF_000184155.1 Fragaria vesca subsp. vesca
CTTGAGTTCATATTCACATACCCATTTTGGGTTGGTGTGATCACACTTGAAGGAAAAAGTGCAGAATATAGGGCAGCCAATGCTTGGAGGAATAGCAATGGAGCATAGCCAAATATATATGACTTGATCTTTGGTCAAAGCAGGGATCCTAAAAGGTCAACTACTATAGTTAGGTCACTTGCATGAAGACCTACATCACATATTAAACTTGTGAAGAGGAACAACCAGAACTTTTAAGAACACACATATTCGAAGTGTTGGACTCATGAAATTTTCTTTTGAAGGCTATGTGAAAAGCTTGGTAAATCGTAAGGTTACGTGTGGAGTCTCTTTTCCCGCCTATTCACAAAAAGAAATAGAACATATGTAATCGATAAGCTTTTTAACCGAGTGACATATATTAGAAATAAATCACGATTGTCTCTTTCCTTACTAATATTTAATTGTGACTTTAGCCGACATAAACAACCTCTAACTTCGGAATTATTCGCCCAACCGAGTTAGTTACTGACGTTATTCACTAAATCACATTAAATGTATTTCTGTTCTAGTTTATATGCTTCAACTTGATCCTCATTTTGCTCTTGTATCATCAAACTTTGTTTAGATGCACATTGACGGTCGCTATTTTCTGTGAGAACCAAGCAAAGTGGAGGAGGCTGAAAGTGAAATTAGCTGGAATTATACTTTGCATTGATTTCGGGTCACATTTCTGTTTCGAATTATGTGGGTCTTGTATTAAACGCACAATTCAATCTGGGTCGGTAGGTGCTTGGATCTTATGTGGAATATGCTTTGCCCAGTTGGCTAATCTGGCCTCAAGTTGCTACTTGATATTGAAGGCAAATAGTATTATTTGTAAACTGCATCTTCTTCAATCATATCATTAATCATTTACCACTTTCTATTTTACTGTTACACTTTGAACTTTGAAGTGTATAATCTACTAGTTTAACACTTTAATCCATTGAGTTACAGCTTCACACGACAGATTAATCGAAGTTGATTAAATTCAATGTACTAATATTTTAGAGTAGCTCCTCTTCCAAAGCTTAATTAGTAGTCTAATTTTTTCTATTTCTGTTCTTCGAAGCATCTATAGCTTAAAAATTAGTAGAAGATACTCCTTCACCATTCTCCCAAATGAAAACTCACTTTCACTTGGAGAATCTCGTACTTATGGTATAACATTTATATAAATAAATTAGCACATAGATTTTATTGTTGTTCGAGATTGATACAACTTCGAAACTTTTTAAAGAAATCAACCTAGAAATGTTATTCGACAATTATGGTTGTTCACACAATTACATTCTAAAAACCAGCAAACCGAGAAATATAAATTTATCGCCTAAACAAAAATTATGACTAATCTTTTCTTAGAGATAATTAAAAGAGCATCTCTTACATGTTAGGAAACAGATTGCACTTCAATGCTTTCTTCGTCACTGCTCCTCCCCCAAACAAAAGTGCAGCAAGGAGCATGCTATGGAGTGGCATGCATGTATAAACTAAAAGTTCTGTTTTATAAACTAAAAGTTCTATGTGAAATCAGCTTCTTTCTCCTATGTGAAATCAGTGTTTATGCCCATGAATTGGTGAATGGTGATCTTACATATATGATAGCATGTTGTTGACTTGTTGGTGTATATTGTGATGTTGCTTCAGTGCTTGTGCTATTGTGATGTTGTTTTGATTCATTATTGTTTGTTATTTGTAGTGTTATAAACTTAAAACAGTAGTGATGTTGTTAGAACAGTAGTGATGCTACTTGATATGAGTAAGATGGTAATATGCTAGATTGGCTTGCCATTGTGTCATTGTGTTTACTAGTGTACTACTGGTCTACTGGCCTCTAAGATACTAAGATAGGCATTTTGCATTTACAAAGAACTTGAATGAGTTGTCGTTGTTATCTACTTATCTTTACTAACAGACACATTCATTTGCAATTGAAAATTTTCTAATGCACTGGAAAACAAAATTTAAATTCTATTGTACTGAAAAACTGAATCTATTTTACACCTTGTCTTACAGGTACAAGGTAAGTATTGAAGTGCATTGGAGAATGGAGATTAAAGTTGAAGTCAAGGTGTGCATTGAAGATTTGGAGGATCTGCCCATCGATTGATTTGATTATGAATGTTTGGATTTTCTGGTTTTCTTTCAAAGTTTCAACCTTCAAGTTTCAAACTTTCAATTGAACTTTGGTTAATTTGGTTGGTTATGACTTTGTATTTGTAATGGACAAATGGTAAACACTGAACAATATATTTGGTGCTTGGTAGCACATCAAGTAGGAGGCAATTGCAGTATTTGCCTTTATGTTACAGAGACACAAGTTATTTGCTATTTTGCTTTCATTACCAGCCAAAAAGAAGAGTTGGGCCCGAAAACCCGGGCGGGCTCAGCCCGGATGATACCGGTCCGGGCTTTACCCGAGCCCTGTAATTAACACACCCGGGCCTTGATATTTTGACGACTAAACCCGGCCCGTCACACTACAACCGGGCCGGGCCCGGGTCCTGAAAAAAACAGTCCGGGCTCAACCCGCGCCCAGCCCTAGATGTATGCCTCTCGTTTGTTGATCTTTGTTTACATAGGAGGCTAGTGTTTTAGGGAATGTTTGAACTTATGAACTTGCATCATTTTGTTTGTCGGCAAGTCAATGAACTTATTATTATTTGAATGCACTTGATTTCATTTGAAAGATTTTGATTTGGACACAGGTTTTTGAACATTGAACATACATGTTTCTCAAGTCTGAATTGGATTTTGGACCTGAGAATCCAATTATAGAAATAATACAGAAGATAATAATTAGAATTCGTAATAATATAAATACAATTATAATTAAAATAAACAAAATTATAATGCAACCCAGTTGACGAAACCGAATGTAGTTTCGTGGCCTTAGTGTTTGTAGAATTCCTCCCCTGAATGTAGGCGACGAAACCGAATTAGTCTCCTTAGTCTAAGTAGACGACTTTTTTTTTTTTTTTGGTAAGCGGGTATAGGACTAACATTGTCCTAACCCGAAAATTTATTGATAAGATAAAAGAAAAGAGTACAATAAGGCTGGTGACTATACCAAAACCAAGCCTTGAAAAGAACTTATACAAAGCTTAGAGACTTGCTACAAAACATTGAAAACTAGAACTTGCTACAAAAGTAGACGACTTTAATTCGACGCCTAGACATCAAATATTCCTCGCCTCAGTGTTGGCGTCAAAAACCAATTCGTCACCTAAGATGACATTAAGGCGACGAAAGTTCCAAGTAGACAACTTTAATTCGACGCCTAGACATTAAATATTCCTCGCCTCAGTGTTAGGCGTCAAAAACCAATTTGTCACCTAAGGTGACATTAAGGCGACGAAAATTCGGCATTCGTCACCAAAACTAGAAATCATTTTTCCCCTGTGAAGCACATTTTCAATCGAAAAATCCATCCTACCCAAGAAAAATTATGGCGTTACCAAAGATAATAAAGGATCTCGTGCAACATGCCTTGGGGCTCCCCTACCTCCCTAAAACTTCCCACGTGACCATCACGTGACAACAATCACCTAGAAATGTCCCGGCACACCAAAAATACTCCCCAAATCTATCAAATCATCGGACGTCACACATGAGTGGCCCTCAGCCGTCGATCCACACGTGCGACACCCCCAAATTGGCATGGGCAACAGCGAAACCCTTTTCCCAGCTTTCGTCCACGTCACCATAAATGGCGTCTTCACGATGATACCAATGCAACCCTCGCTACCGTCAGATCAAAACTCTAGAAAATCAGTTGACTGTCAGATGAGACTCTTATCCTTAATTACTCTACTCTGAAAGTAAAGCACAAAGAAAAAAAGAAGATCTCTCTCTCTCTCTCTCTCTCTCTCTCTCTCTCTCAAATCCAAGAAGGCAGAAGAGCCTTTCTCTGTGGCACCCAGAATAACCTGGTAAGCTTTCTCTGCTATTTCCTATGTTATCACCCGTTTTCTAATTTTTTATGTATTTATTTGTTTTGGTGTTTGATTTTGATTTCGCCTAATCTCTAATTAAATCCTAGTCACAATTTTGCGGTAATGTGTAGTGGAAATTTGAATGATGCTGTTGATAATCGAATTGGGTAGTGAAATTTGGTATTGGGTTTGTGTTTTTTGATTGGGTTTAACATTAGGGTTGGTGTAAAGATTGTTTTTTTTTTTTTTGTGTGAACTTGTTTGTCCAATTTTTCAATTTCAATGAAGAACCTAGTCTTCTTGTGAACACAATGGTCATGGCCAAAAGTAGACTAAAGTCTTCTAGTGACGGGCGCGTAACTGCATGTATAGCCCCTGAGCCACGCCTAGGCGCTCAGACGTGATTTCGGGTCCTTTGGTTAGCGGATTGTCAAAGATGTTGACTTGTCCGAACAAAGTGAGGGATGGCGTGATGGTCTTGGGTGGTGGAACCACTGTGAGTGATGTCTGGCCGGGGCTTGAAACGATGTCGTGGAAGTAGTAGTGGAATCGGGTCAGCTTCGGTTTTATCTCTATATATAAAGCGGATAGGGGATGATTACTGTTCACGGAACAGTGTCGTCGCCCTTTTGTGCTTGCTTTTCTTTATTTTTCACGTCTGTGCCATTTTTCCGATTTTGCCCCTCAAAGTGTGCCAAAATAACGACAGTATGCAGAGAAGAGAAGACGACATCTGGCGTCTGTGATGGTTTTGCGTGGCGTTGCACCTTTGCTCTGCAGAAGGGAGGAGACTGACGACCGAGATGGAAAGAAAAGATAGGGAGATAGGAAGGAAAAAAGAATTAGACGAGAGAAAAGAAAGGAAAAGAAGAATGAAAATAACGAAGGCGAAGAGTTTCCGGAAGAAGAGTCGAGTTGATTCTGGACGGATGTCTATATCAAATTGGCTGCTTCGTAAGTCTACATGTTAGTTTCAAAGCTCCTCCTTATTGATTGCTAAAGCTTTCATCGCAATCCAGGAACATGTGTCTGGGTTTTTTAGGCTTAGTTTCTAAATTGCTTTTGATTATTCGTTTCAAATGTTGGCCGCTTTGTGCAAGATGCCTCTACTCTTCGTTCGCAGTGACGATCTAATTGAGGAGCCGAGAAAGTATGGAAGTTTTGCTGTGAAAGTTCAGTGCGAGGGCATGGATACCTATGATAGTTTTGCTTATAACATGGTATGTATCTTCTCTGTGTTTAGTATTTTACCGAATTGAACAGTGAATTCCTAATTGACCTGTGATATAGGTATAATTCGTTGCAGTAATTGGATGTGTTATATGTGTGTGTGTTTGTGTTTGTGTTAATAGATTGGTAACATTGTCATTCAGGGAGGGAAGATCATGATGCGGCTGTGCTCCAGAATCTCACTGGGACACTTTATGCAGATTAATTTCTAATACACTCTAGACATATGAGTATCACAAGTACATATGCATATAATTTAATCTTTAGAACATGATAGATTGACGCCTTCACTGATTATTGCCTCATTCTTTTCTTTAATTTGGATTTAATTTTGAACCATTAGAGGTGTCTTCTTTTGTTTGTGTATGAATCAGGTTATGCATAAAAAGGGGACGTTTTGTTTTTGTACATAATTTTGCTTTGCAACTTTTTGATCGATCGTGTTTGTGACCTTCTTTTCAACTGTTCTTGCAAATTGAACTGTCATTTTTCCTTATCAGTTTCCAATTTGTTCTGTTGCAACTTAAATGCAATTTATAGTAAATTTCATAATTCTGATGATGTCGAAACTTTTACCTTCTTCTACAAGCGGCAACAAGATGGAGTAGTAAGGCGAATTTTCAGCTTTTGGTTAGATTGATAGTTACTGTTGTGCGCAAGGTAAGTGACATTACAGACTGAAATCTGATCTAGCACTCATTAAATTTCTGCGTTTAATTTCGGTTGGGCTTCAGAAGATGACTGTTGATTGTTTGATACCATACTTGATACAAAGCTTACCTATCACATAAACATCTTTGACAAGTTAAATAATATTGTGATATCTTCTACATAGTGACCAGTTTTTACTTCATGTTTTAGAAGGGTAGGTATGAAGCATATTTGAATGCAGGAGAAAAAAACAAAAAAAAACTTCTTTCATATCTGTTCTTCCAATAGTACATCTTACCGAGTGACTACTGATTTAATTTTCTTATTTGTCATTTTGTCTTATGCGGTTCAATTTTTTTTTCCTTCTTTCCAGGTTGCAATTGAACTTCCTTACATTTTTCTCAACCAGTTGTCTATTTCTTCTCAGCCTATAATGCACTCACTTCCTAATATTGCAAATTCTTTATTTTAACTACCTGCATAGAGATTTTTGACAAGCCAATAGCTAATTGAGCATTTTTTTTTTTGTATTTTATAGTTTTTAATTTGCTGCTTTCTTTATGTTTGGTTCTGACATGAAGAGATTGGATGGTGTATAGAGCTGTAATGGCCATAAAGTGTACTGAGGAAATATGATTTCTTAGAATCCCGATTACCATTATATTCTCATGAAGTTGGTATACTTTCTTATGTAAATGTTATCACGTAATATCCTAACTCTTTAAGAACTGTCTACAAGTCTTTTAGAAATAAAATAAATGTCGGTTGGTCCCAAAGCTTTAGTTTTGTGGAAGGCTGCTGTTTTATACATTAAGCTGTTGTTTCATACATTAAGACGTCAAACCCTAGCATTCAAGTTTTATACATTAAGATGTCAAACAATAGTTAATTGCACACGCTTAAAACACACTTCCGCGCTCTCTCTCTCTCTCTC
>NC_020497.1:17538091-17543470 GCF_000184155.1 Fragaria vesca subsp. vesca
AAGGATGAGAGAGGCGGGGAGAGACAGAGAGAGCGAAGGTCATCGAGCGAAGAAAGGTAGTGCTCCCTCTTACTCTGTGTTTTTTCTTCATCTGGGTATTGCTTGCTTCTTCTTTTTTTGTCTCTTTTTTTTTTTGTCTGCATTTTTTCCCCTGAGTAGCCAAACAGAGTTTTTCCTCTTCTGCTGTTCTTTGTTTTTTATTTATATTTAATAATTGTCTAGATGTGATTACAACTTTGGCGCTATAGCGTGAGAATCAATTAATCTTAATTGATGATGTATGTGAAATTTGACCTTATTGTGTAATAAATTTAATAGCAGACAAAATGTTCTGGGACATAATTAAGGAGAATATCTCAATTTGGAAAAGCAATATTGTTGCAGACAAATTATAGTGTACACTTATCCCATATTATCCATATAGTCTAATATGTAATACAAGATGTGGTGTAATAGTTAAACTTTTGGGGAAGTGCAATCAGTCTTCCAAAATTCAAGAAAATGTACACGGAGTCCTGATGGATTGATCTTTTATGTATTGTACTTTTGTTTCTGTTTTTGTAGGATTCAGTTAATGTTAATTGTAGTAACTTGCGGAATGCAAACATTCATTTTTCTGTTTTTCCTTACAGGAAAAACTCCCAGTGTGGACAAGGTTGCAAATACGCAGAGAAATTTTGTGGCTGAGAGTTAAATGCTTAGTGCTCAATGAGTTGCAATTTGCTTGCTGCTACCAGATTTTCTTTATTTTGATCGTTTTGTAATTCGTAACCTATACTTTACAAGCTATTATGCAGTGTGAATATGTGAGTGTTGTTACAATACATCAGATCAAAAATTTCAGAGTTGCATGAAAAACAAAGGTTAATCGCACAAGCATACAACGCACTTTCGCACGCGCTTGCGCGCGTGCTGGAAGGCTAGTATATAGTAAGCGGAATAGAATCAATCCTCTCTTCCTTTGTCTTTGCTTGTCTAGGGATGCAACATATATGCCAACATCTGCATAATTTGTTAATTAGCTTTCAATATTAATTAGTTTTTTTTTTTCGACACCAGTCAATATTAGTTAGTTTGTGTGCTTCTTTTCACGTACTAGCTAGTTATCGAAACCAATTAACAAGCTTATAAACCGTGAAATCAATTAACAAACTTGATGTGTAGTCTTCTGCTGGTGTTGTCGATCTGTTTTTTAAGGTGATGACAAATAACTATATCATCGATCTTGGACGTACTTGAGATCGATCATATACGGTATCTTTATTTTTGAAGCCGATTCAAGAGTTGTCAGCTAGCTCTCTTTGAAGTTTGAACTGGGAAATGTGCCTATACAGCTAGTCATTTAATATCTAGTACACCTATTTTGACTCTATGTTACGTACCTACTGTACAAGCTATGATCCTATGTGAGAAAGAAAGTAGTGATCGAGTAGAGAGAGCTGAATGACTAAGAAAAAAGAAAAAAAAAAAAAAAACAAAGAAAAAAAAGACAGAGGAGTAGAAAAACATTGGCATGATCGAATTTTTCTAAGAAGTGAAAAACTTTTAGTTTTGTTCTTTGAAAATGGTTCGATTCTAAACATTGTGATGTATAGAATACATCATCCATGATATGTTATTATTGTAGGTACATGATCTTAACATCGTCAATTAGAAGCGAGGGACTGAGCCGAAATCGTCAATCCCTTCGAGAGTGACTCACGACACTGTTGAGACTTCTTGGATGATTGCTCGTACTCATATATCTATTTTCTTACATAGATATGTCTCGTAGAGATATTAAATGCATCACGGATAGTGAAAAAACCCCCCACGATTCTAATTAACAAAGCAACAACTATTTCTTGATTGAGTGCATTGTAAATCTTTTGTGATGTCTACGATGATTAGACCATCACTGGTCATTCAAGGAAGCAGTATAAATCGACTCTTGCTGCCTCATGACACCATGATCAATGTTATAGATGCCCTATATGCACTGAGAGGCAATCAAACCGATAATGTGTAAGAACATACACGCCATCAATGAAGTCAATAAGTTGTTAAATTTTAAGCAAACTTATTGAGATTAGGGAATCTCTTTGTGAGAACATACACGTACGTGTATATTTAAACTTGTTGAATTTTAAGAACATATACGTACGCTGATGGTTTTCAAAGGAAACTCCTTGTGAGATTAGGGAACAAAATTTTGTTTACACTTCTTCTTATGAGTGTGAAAGAAACGCATTATGGAGAGACCCTTTAGTCAATCTCGTGGACTATGTGTCACTACAATTCGAACATCATATTACATGTTGCAACTCCATGGCCAATAAAGTAATTTTAGGACACGAACTCATGTAGGCTTTGACATGATCGATTTAGGTCATCATAATCGATGATATGATGATCCGTATGCTAAGACCTAAGATACAATGGTCTTAGAGCAAGATTCTGAGGTTGATAGATTACAATTTCCCAACTTCTTTTCTATGTGAACTTGATTATATTTATATTTCAATTTCAATGAAGAAACCAAACCCACTAGTAAACACACACTAATCTTCGGCAAAAGCTACAAATCTTTGTCGAGAATATAGTACTCCTCAACAGAGAAGCATCGTCATTATTATTCAAGTAGCGAGTGAACCATTACTTCATTCAATAATGTACTACCGTTACATTATATCCACTACAGTCACGCTAGCAAGAGCCTTATAATTGGAGGCCGTCGCAAATCCACGGGCCAACCGGAAATCGCCGGTGCCGCCGACGATAGGAAACTCTCGCCGGGACTGAAGCACCGGATTGCGCCCCAAAATAGTAACACTGCTACCGTTGTGTTGGCCGCCGGTGAAAACAATGGTCATGGCCAAAAGTAGACTGAATTCTTCTTGGGACGCGAAACTATATAGCCTCTGAGCCATGCCTAGGTGCTCCGACGTGATCTCGGGTCCTTTGGTTATGGGGTTGTGGAAGATGTTGACCTGTCTGAACAAGGTGGGGAATGACTGCTTAATGGTCTTAGGTGGTGGAACCACTGTGATTGATGTCTGGCCGGGGCCGGAAATGATGTCGTGAAAATAGAAGTGGAATCGGGTTAGCTTAGGTTTGGATTAGTCGATCATCTGAAACCACTTGTCGGATTCTCTGTTTTCTTCCATGCTACTACTGCGCCCTAGTAATGGTGAGATCATGGACAAAGCTAAGAAGAAAATCACCTTCTCCATTTTCTCTCTCTATTCTTGCTGTGAAAAAGAAATCAAAGGATGAGGATGGAATTTATAGGAGAATTGTGGGATCAGTTACATTGCTGTCTTTATATTTGAATAGTGAGTCCAGTTAGCAGTTTACTCATTAGTGTTTTCATACCTACTTATGCTAATCATACCATGACCCTTTTTCAAATGTGGGAGTAGAAAAGCAGTGCTATATGAGACGAAAAAGAGACGAAAGAAACGAAAAACAACTTGATAGTTTGGTGTTTAGGTTTACTCTAGCAGTAATTATATGGACGTGAAAATTCGTTTATGTTTGGTGCACAACTACAAAAATTAATTCCCAAAAATTATATTACAAGCTGTGTATTTTGCTATGTTGTTGGTAGATGTATCATGTATTCCTCTCCGTTTGTTGATCTTTGTTTATATAGGAGGCTAGTGTTTTAGGGAATGTTTGAACTTATGAACTTGCATCATTTTGTTTGTCGGCAAGTCAATGAACTTATTATTATTTGAATGCACTTGATTTCATTTGAAAGATTTTGATTTGGACACAGGTTTTTGAACATTGAATATACATGCACTACCACAAGAAAGACTTTAGCTGACGAAAATAAAAAAACCAGGCCGAAAAATTATTTTTTCGTCGGCTAAAGTCCACTTTAGCCGACAAAATTTCCCTTCGTCGGCTAATTAAAAATTTTCGTCGGCTATAGTCAACTTTAGCCGACGAAATAAAAATTTTGTCGTCTGAATAATTTTTTTCGTCGGCTATAGTCTGTGAACTTTAGCCGACGAAATTTTTAAAAGTTTAGCCGACGAAAAATATAATTTTGTCGGCTAAAGTGCCTTAATTTCGTCGGCTAAAGTGCCTTATATTTGTAGATCTGGACAACAACTTATCTGGGAAAAAAAAACTATACGTAGAACCTTCAAACGCAAAAAAGTCGTGAAATAAGATATGACCAGAATGGTGAAATACGTCTACAATTAAAAAATCACGGTATTCTGGTAAAGTCTCGGTGCCGATAGTTGCGATCAATGCAATTTACTCTTATTATTTACTATGCTGCAGATTTGGTTTTTGGTGTCTGATTGACTATTGTGATACCTTTCCGGAAGCCTAACGCCATGATGTATGGGCCTTTTTGGCCATCCGAGTCCGTTTAGGGTTTCAAAATGCAATTTTCTTATTTCCGATTAGAGTTGACCGTTTCGATCGAACCCTTAACGTTGTCGAATCTAGTTGAATTTTTTACCATAGACATCTTTTGTCATAATGATCATATCGGACGGTCGAATTTTGGTTTGTAAATTTTAGTCATCGGAATCATGTGTCTACTATTTACCGTTATAATTCCCTATGGGGAGCCCTATCGTCGGAAGGTAAATGTCTCAAAATTTTTATATGGGTAGTTGCGTCTCATCTACGTGAGAGTTTTTTGTGTGGAAGGTTTGACCAAACAACGTAATATAGAGGGAGATATGAGCGTTTTCGTGTGATAAGTGACGATGGATTATGGTTACCCATTTCGATCGAGTCCTTAACGTTATCGGATCCAGTTGAATTTTTTACCATAGACATCTTTCGTCATAATGATCATATCTGACGGTCAAATTTTGGTTTGTGAATTTTAGTCATCGGAATCACAATGTGTCTACTAATGTTGTATAACTTGTTTAGTAGGTTATACAACTTTGTGAACCAACTCTATATAGGAAGAAAAATTATCAAAAATCTCGTGAAATAAGATGTGTTCAGAATGGTGAAATACGGCTATGGTTCAAAAATCACGTAAATCGGGTAAAGTCTCGGTGCCGATAGTAGCGGTCAACCCTATTTACCGTTATTATTCCCTATGGGGAGCCCTATCGTCGGAAGGCAAATGTTTCAAAATTTTTATATAGGCGGTTGCGTCTCATCTACGTGAAAGTTTTTCGTGTGGAAGGTTTGACCAAATACGTAATATAGAGGGAGATATGAGCGTTTTCGTGAATTTATAGACTTTAGTTGACGAGATATTAAAAAAGCCGTCGGCTAAGGTTAAAAATTTTTGGGCGGTAAAAATTTTCAAAGGACTTTAGCCGATGAAAATATATGAAAAGTCGTCGGCTAAGGTCAAAAATTTTTTGGCGGAAAAATTTTTCAAAGGACTTTAGCCGATGAAAATATATG
>NC_020497.1:17543490-17544405 GCF_000184155.1 Fragaria vesca subsp. vesca
GACGAATTAAGCTAACAGGCCGACGAAAATTTTTCGTCGGCTAAAGTGCTTGTCCTGGTAGTGATGTTTCTCAAGTCTGAATTGGATTTTGGACCTGAGAATCCAATTATAGAAATAATACAGAAGATAATAATTAGAATTCGTAATAATATAAATATAATTATAATTAAAATAAACAAAATTATAATGCAACCCAGTTGACGAAACCGAATGTAGTTTCGTGGCCTTAGTGTCTGTAGAATTCCTCCCCTGAATGTAGGCGACGAAACCGAATTAGTCTCCTTAGTCTAAGTAGACGACTTTAATTCGACGCCTATACATCAAATATTCCTCGCCTCAGTGTTGGCGTCAAAAACCATTCGTCACCTAAGATGACATTAAGGCGACGAAAGTTCCAAGTAGACGACTTTAATTCGACGTCTAGACATTAAATATTCCTCGCCTCAGTGTCAGGCGTCAAAAACCAATTTGTCACCTAAGGTGACATTAAGGCGACGAAAATTCGGCATTCGTCACCTAAGTTCTTACGCGACGGCGTTGAGGCGACAGCTGTTAGGCGACGAAGGCTTTGTCGCCTAAATGTTTAGGTGAGAAAAAAAGGCTCTTACGCGACGAAACATGTTCATCGCCTCACTCCTTTATTCTAGTAGTGTATTTTTTTATGTTTGTGTCATACAACAGCTGATCAAATCAACGGTTCAGATTAGGTATCAATCTCTGGGTTCACATGCACCATGTTGCATAGAAGAATTTTCGGTGCTCGACGGTCTAAAAAGGCCTCATCTTAATGTTATCTGACATGCCATGTAACTAGTAGGTTAAAGTACAATAGTATCCTCTTCAAATCCAAATTAGGCAATAATTATATCAAATTCTTTTTTTTTAAAGCATTATACCAAATTCATTACCGTTTTT
>NC_020497.1:17548386-17552879 GCF_000184155.1 Fragaria vesca subsp. vesca
CAGCAGAGGGAAATAATTGCATTGACATAAAAAAGAAGTTTTGGCAAAAGGGTACGAACTTCTAATATTGAATCATTATTAGCCATAGGTAAAGCTTGCTGAGAGTTGACATGGGCTATCACTGCACTACTAATTCCAAATATGGAGCACAAACATTAATATAGGGTCCAAAATGATGTTTGCTGCATCTCCCACAACTGTACAATATGGCTTCAATAGGTAAAACTTTCCCAGTAAAGATGCAGTACAAGTGCTCTATTTCTGCCTATGAGCAAAAGGTGCTCTATATTCGTATCTTGTAGGACCTTCACCCGGTTTTCTATTGTTGGATAAGATGTGGTTTAATTGATATAATAATTAAGAAGATAAAAAGATCATTTAAGCATGTAAAAGTAATCAAAGTAAAACCAATAAAAGTTAGGAAAACCTTAAACCATTTGGTCGAGTCCAGAACTTGGTTCTATGTCCTTAAGACGAAATTGCCTCCTCATCAGTGCTTCAAGGTTTACTTGGCAAACGTCTCTCAGGATACAACGACCTTCTTTTTGTGGTAGTAGCACTCCAAACCCCAAGAACATCGAACTAACATTGTGTTTGAACTCTCACTTGAAAAGACTCATTTGAATTTCAAAATAATGGAATGACTCATATGTAAAGGAGAGGAGGAGAGATAAATTCTATGAATGATTATTTAGAATATGGTGTGATATATATTTATAGATGTAAGATGACTTATGGAAGGGATATGATCTTTCACCAAAAGTGTCTTTTGTGAACAGTCATGATCTCTCATTTCATAGTAAATTACATCTATTTTTACTTCACACCTTTTCACTAAATTATTCATCCATAATTAAAGAAATATTTAATAAATATATATTAAATTTTCCAACAATCCCCACATGGATGAAATAATTTATTAGAAAAGAACTTTTCAAAAAATGACGCTCGTGGACATACGAGAGAGTTCGGTTAAAAAGAAACCGCATCGGGATAAGTAGCTTTTGGCCTTGAACATTCCTTAGTGAAATACCATCGGATTTACTAGCTAATTAGTGAACGTGATGTCTTGAACTATTCAGCCATTTATGTAAACCAAAACAATAGTACTCACACAATATCTTATCATACACATCTTGTTCTACGGTTGTGTACTTTCCGGCCATAGACAACCCCGGTATTCATGAGTTCTTTAGAGAACTAAGCCTTCAAAGGTTCTCATCCAACTGAACAACCTGTTGTACAGGTAAACAAGTCATCCAGTAATATTGTGACATGTGTAAAAAAATTACAATTTTAAGGACCTTTTAATTATATTATACGTGAATTGTTCAAAAACTTGTAATGAGGGTCGTAAATGTAGTAATTACTTGATTTACCACTATAATTACCACTAAATACGTTAAATGTGGTATTTGTAGTAAAAATATCACGAATAGTGTAATTTACTTAAAAAAGGACCATAATTACATAAAAAAGAACTATTTTACAAGATTAACGACTTCAGATAATTTAAGTCTGATTATTAATATTTACAATATTCGTTGTTACTAGAGATAAAATTATCGTTATTTTCGTAAAAAAGATCGTATTCCAAGTATTATCAAGAATACGACTATATTTACCTTTTATACCTTAATTGTTGTAATTTATAATAAAATACGTTGTATTATAAGTAATTATCTCAATCACAACAAAATTTACATAAAGTAAGATATTAATTACTAGATAAAGGATTTTATTACACAAACAACTTATTTACCATATGTACATCGGTTTTACTACTATTACGACAATTTGTTGTCAGATTGGTAAAATAGTTCTTGAACTTGTAATTAAAAAAATTAAAAAAATTACTACAAATACAAGCTTGATTACTACTTTTTCAACAATTCGTCGACTTATGAATCAAATGGTTCTCATACAAAGAACTACCATGAAATCGACATTAATTACTATTTTCACCTCAATTGTCGATAAACGATGTAAAAACGTCGTCACATAACTTAAAACTTCTTAAAGGATATTAATTACAATATGAAGATCCTCATTACACCATAAAAGACTCAACGACAATTTACTCATACCATTAACATTTTATTAGAATAACAACACATTCATTGTTTTATTGGTATACATGTTCTATAAACTTTTTTAACGATGAAGCTTTAACACTTTTATTCTTTTAACAACCAATTTAAACCTTTTTGTGTATAAAAAAAATTAAATCGGTATATCCAAGCATTCCACCAATCATTGTATAATAAAGTTTCTTCCACAAAATTCTCAAAAAAAAAAATTTACTTCCACAAAATGTAAATTATAGAGTACTTCATGTACATGACTTGATCTAGACTTTGTTGGAGTATAAGATTATAATTAATGTTAATCGACAAAGAAGTTCGTAGAACTTTTTCGTTATAACCAGAAAATAAAAGCTCATGATAGGTCCTGCATTACTTGGTTTTAGAGAATATAAGTACAGTTACATACTTCATGCAGAATCACAATGAACACAGCTACCCCATTCTGTGTATTAGAGTACAGATTGTGAATCAGTCCCCGCAATTGATGAGGCATGAGTCACATGAGATAAGATGCATTCAAATCTCTCAATTTCATGTTTATCGTTCTTCTACAGCAACTGAAACATTCTTCAAAGGTAAACCAACCATAAACTATGATCATGCATCACAAATTTCAGCATCTGAAAGACAAGATTGTACATGTTCCAAGCATCCTTCATCCAAACAGACTCACAACTGGACTTAGAAATGTAAAACTCCTCCAGGCTCCAGTATTCAACTAAGATTCCTCTCATGTTGGATTTATTAATTAAAATCTTGATAATCATTCAGTGATACAAGGCTTTCCACGTAGAAACCAGCCTGAGTAACTGTAGGATATCCAAGAATCAATAGACCTTGACAGCTTAAATCACTAAAATTGTACATGACTTTCTCTCCAGCAAACCAAAGGTAATAAAGAACATTCCAAGGCAGAGAAAGATTTTCTTTTAGTCCAAGATTCCACCACCCCATATTCATTCATGACCCAAATCTCATCATTGCTTGTCACTGTAAATTCATCTACTATTTCAGTAATAAATGAATGAGCTATACAGGGGCTGTCATTGAAGAGCAGCCTCAATTCCAGTGCATGCCACTCTCCCACACCTAAATCAATCGGCAGTGGAATTTTCCGAACCTCTTCGTCTGCCAAACAGAGAGATACAATCACCTGTGAGTCATCTTCCAGTCTCCTCACCCAATGAAGTGTTCCATTGAGTAGGATCCCAGTACGAGGACGACTAGGGGAATTGCCTTTGAACTTGTCACCAACAACCGGATCCCAGTACGATGAAATAGGTTTCTGCATCTTTGCCAATAAAAAAGATACAAAATCGAAACCCAAACAGATGAAGACTAAAACTAAGACGAAACAAACAGATGTGAGGAGATCGTAGAATCCTGGTCGGGAAAGAAGAGGAACTTATAACCTATTCGCAGACTTGGTTATCCATGTAGATTAACCAAGTATTTCACATAGGAGGCCCAACGAGAAGCACAAGAGCGAAACAGATGATCAATATATAATTTTTATTGGAGACGTGCATGTTTGTTTTCCTATTCTTTACATGAGTAGGTAAATTACTGTGTATAATTAGGATTCCTAAACTTTGTAGAATTAATTTCTTTTGACTCCTATATATATACACACACACACCTGTAATTAACTTGTAAAATAGGAAAACATGGAATTCTTAGATTGGGCAGAGCTGCCTGATAACCTCTTGGGTTTAATTTTACATCGATTAACGTCACCATCAGACTATGTACGGTTTAGTGTTGTTTGTAGGTCATGGAACTTTGTGGCCAAGGACAATTCACGAGAACACTCGGCTCCAATGCTCTTAACTTATTCGGGTGAAGAGAAGATATGGAACTTATGCGACATGACGAATCAAAAAGTTCTTAATTTGCAAGTGGAATTGCCAAACACACGTTTTTGCGGGTTTTCTAAAGGATGGTTGGTAGCTATGGATGACAATTTCATAGTAACCCTTATAAATCCTTTCTCAAAAGTTGTAGGGAGGAGACCTACTAGAGAAAATTCAACTTTTGACCTTCCTCCACTACACCCTCCAGAGATGTCTGATGAACGCTATAGAACTAAGTGGACTAGATATCATGAATATTTTGTGAACAAGGCTATTATTTCAGCAGATCCAGTCTCAAGTGCAAAAGATTGCACCGTTGTGGTCTCATATGCAGATCGTGGTCGGCTGGCTTTTATCAGACTTCATGGAGATACAAGATGGACTTATATTGACGCAGGGATTATTGAACGTGTTTATGAGATTATTTATGCTGAAGATAAACTGTATGCCCTTGATTCTAAGTATCGAGGTTTTTCTTGTGACATTACTACAACAAGTCAGCTCAATTTTACATTGGTTGCAGAAACTTTTGAAGAACATGTTCCTGTGGGCT
>NC_020497.1:17552899-17553347 GCF_000184155.1 Fragaria vesca subsp. vesca
CATTTAATTTGTTTACCTGTTCTTTACATGGTTTCTTACTGTCACAGTAGTATTGGTCTATTATGATTGGGTTGGTAACATTATGCATGTCAATGTTCTCAAACGTGATGTTGCTGGCATTTCCAGATCCTCCCTGCAACATATTCCATTAATTGGTGCATGTAAACTCGAAAACTTGATATATACGTGATACTAAATTTCATGATATAGCTTCTATTAACTTGAAGATCAAATTGATATATATTTACGTTCTAATAAATATTATTACCTGCCAAGTCTTGATCATGATGCCATTCGTAGTTCCGTTTAGTTTAGCTCCATCGACGACAACTTCAGAAACATGAGCTTCTGATTTTCCAGATCCCAAGCTTCCGATACTAATGAGGTCACAATCAAAATTTCGATCAAGCGTAAGCATGCATATATATATATATATATATATATATAT
>NC_020497.1:17553381-17557976 GCF_000184155.1 Fragaria vesca subsp. vesca
TCAGTTGCAGTCTCGTTATAGAAAAAAACTCAGCAGCAACCAAAAATATTTAGAGAAAATCACTGCTTATATTGCTAAACATATCTGGTCTTACTACTAAATGCTTGAACAGTTTTTAAAAATCTTTTTGTTCATATGCAACACTTGACTGGAGTTCCCAAGCTTTAATCATTCTCCAGAATCAACATTAGTTACTCTAGAAAGGGCGGTGATAACATTAGTTACTCAAGATTAAATAACATGTAAGTATATTAATACAAGAACATGTAATATGCAGGTTTAATACAATGTCAAGTTCTAAAGCAATATAATTGCTTACAATCTCCCACTAAACTCGATATTGTATTAAAACTTATAAGTCAAGCACTAATATACTACTGAATATGAACTCAATCTATAAAGATGCGCATTGTGAGTTTAAAACACTGAAAATGTTTTGAATTCTGTCAATAGTATCTATATACATAGAACCTAAGAACAACATGATGAATAAGATAAACATCAGTGTTCCAAGATCACTTTGCAAACAGATTAATATCACATGAACTACGATCACAGTAGTTGTTTAAGTATACTTGTGTTATAAATGCATTCTAACACAAGAATACTCAATGTTATAACCCAAATTTCTAACTCAATAGAAATAAGCAAATTATATTTTACTGAACTTAACATAACAATCTGCAGATTTTTCATAATCATTTGAATAATTGCTAACTGAAGATGTACAACTCAATGTAACAACCAAATGATAAAATGAAACTTGATAATATAATTGCACTGAATATATTATTTCATAACATAGATACAAACTAAAATACATACTAGTTTGATGATTCTAGAAATTCCTTCTTTAGTTAAACTTTGCTATCACTCCCATGTTTTCAGGATGCTTCATAAATTCTGATACTGGTAAAGCTTTTGTCAAAGGGTCTGCCAGTTGTTATTTGGTGCCAATTTTTACTACCTCAATTTCTCCTTCTCTGACACTTTCCCTTACTGCAAAATACTTAACATTCTATATTTCTAGGGGCTGAGGACCTTTTATTGTTCTTTGAGAAGAACACAGCAGATGCGTTATCACAATGCATCACAATAGGTCTCTCAATGGACTTTTATTAACTTCAAATGAGAAATAAAATTTCTCAGCCATAAAGCATGTCCTGTAGCCTCAAAAATTGCAATATATTCTGCCTGGAATGTAGATGTTGCAATAATTCCTTGCTCTCCTGTTTTCCATGAAATAGCACCTCCTCCTAGCATAAATATGTAACCTGATGTGGATTTCAAATCATCCAAATCAGATTTGTATGATGCATCTGTATAACCTTCCACCTCAAGCTCTTGTCCTTCAATCTTTCTGTAAACCAACATATGATCTCTTGTCTTCTTCAAGTATCTCAGTACTTTCTTCCCTGCTATCCAATGTGCATGTCCAGCATTAGACTGAAACCTTGATAATAAATTCACCGCAAATGAAATGTCAGGCCTTGTACAAATCTGAGCATACATCAAACTTCCAACTAGTCTTGCATAAGACACATTTTGCATTCCTTTTGTCTCCAATGCAGTTTGTGGGCATTGTCCTTTGCGCAATCTATCACCCTTAGATATTGGAGCATCACCAGTGTTACAATTCTGCATCCCAAACCTCTGCAATATCTTATCAACATAATTTTTCTGAGACAAACCCAAACTATACTGCTTTCTATCTTTGGTTATCTCAATACCAAGCACATAGTGTGCTTCACCCATATCCTTCATTTCAAATTGACTTAAAAGAAATGCTTTTGTTTCTTTCAACAAACAAACATTGCTAATTGCAAGCAAAATGTCATCAACATACAGAATAAGCAAAATAAAATTGCTCCCACTGGTCTTAACATAAATGCACTCATCAAGTTTATTTTCTAGAAAACCAAATTTAGTGATTACCTTATCAAACTTGAGGTACCACTGTCTTGATGTTTGCTTAAGACCATAGATTGATTTCTTGAGTTTGCACACTTTCTTTTCATCCTCTATAAAACCATCTGGTTGCAACATGTATATCTCCTCATGCAAATCCCCATTCAAAAATGCAGTCTTCACATCCATTTGGTGTAGCTCAAGATCAAAGTGAGCAACAAAAGCCATAATAACCTTGAAAGAATCTTTGGTTGAGACTGGTGAAAAAGTCTCATTGTAATCAATACCTTCCTTTTGATTGTAACCCTTGGCCACCAATCTAGCTTTATATCTCTCAATTTTTCCTTCTGCATCTCTCTTTGTCTTAAACACCCATTTGCAACCAATCGGCTTAGAATTAGATGGTTTATCACCCAAAGTCCACACACCATTTTGAGACATGCTATGGAGCTCATCCTCCATTGCTAACTTCCATTTTTGAGAATTTTCAGATTGCATTGCTTCTTCTACTGATGTAGGATCATCCTCACTCTCAATATCTTCCTCTGCTGCAATCAAATAATCATGATAATCATCTGGTATTGCTGGTTTCTTGATTCTAGTAGACTTCCTCAACACCATAGGTTGTTGTTGAACGCTCTCATTTATCTGCTCTTGCACTTGCATATGAATTTCTCCATCAGTATTTGCATGAACATCAGCTTCTTGATTTTCTTGAACTACATCATCTGCTTGTTGAACATGTGGAACATCAGTAAGTGTCAAAACTGAATCATTATTGCAGTCCGGACTTGTGATAGATAGGGCATTGCCATCCTGAGGTGGGATAGATTGGTCGCTGCCATCCCCATACACAAACCAACTTTCAAAAGCTTCATCTGTTTCATTTCCCATCTGTGACTCTCCCACATCTTGTGCAACCTTACTTCCATCATTTGCAAATAGTTCATCATAAAACGTAGCTCTATGTGATTCAACAATTCTTGTGCTTCTTTTTGGGCAGTAGAACTTGAACCCCTTAGATTTCTCACAATATCCAATGAAATATCCACTTACTGACTGTGAATCAAGCTTCCCATCTTCTGCATTATACACTCTAATTTCTGCATTACAACCCCACACATGGAAATGATTTACACTAGGCTTGTATCCACACCATAACTCAAAAGGAGTTTTAATCACAGCCTTGCTTGGAGTTCTATTGCAGATGTAATTTGCTGTTTTCAATGCTTCTCCCCATAGAAATTTTGGATCTGACAATCATGCTTCTGACCATTGACATTAGGGTTCTGTTCTTCCTTTCTGATACTCCATTTTGCTGTGGTGTATGAGGAGTAGTGTATTGAGCCACTATTCCACAGTCCTGCAAAAACAAAGCAAAAGGGCCTTTCTTTTGGCCTTGTTCAGTATATCTGCCATAGTATTCACCCCCTCTATCAGATCTGATACACTTAATAAACCTGCCTGTTTGTTTTTCAACTTCAACTTTATAGATTTTGAAGAAGTCCAAAGCTTGTGATCTTTCAGACATCAAATAAACATAATAGTATCTTGAAAAATCATCAATAAAAGTAATATAGTAGCAGTTTCCACAGATTGTATTGATTGGAAAAGGACCACATATATCTGTATGGATCAAATCAAACATTTGTTCACTTCTCTTTGATCCTTTTCTACTGGAATCAGTCATTTTACCCTTCAAACAGTCAACACATGTTTCAAAATCATTGAAATTTAAAACAGGTAAAATTTCTTGCTTAACCAGTTCCATCAATCTTTGTCTGGAGATGTGACCAAGCCTCTTATGCCACAAAAAGGATGATGAATCTGTAAATTTTCTTTTTGACCTGGACTGATTTAAAAAGAAAATTTCATTGTATTTTTCAGCAGTAGAAATATTAGAATAATTGACACACCAATAATCTTGTGAAAGAACAGCATCACCAAAATACTTTGAATTATAATAGAACTGGATGGACTTATTATTAATACTTGAGAAACTAAAACCAGAGTTTAATACATATTGAGATCCAGATATTAAGTTCCTATTAATACTTAGAATACAATACACATTATTTAGTTCTAATATAAAGCCATTTTTGAACGGAAGCTTGACAATTCCTACAGCCTTCACAGCCACTCTTTGGCCACTTGCAGTACACACCCTTGTCTCATTCCTTTTTGGGATTGAAATCCTTGACAATCCCTGTAATGAATTGACAATATGAATAGGGGAACCAGTGTCAAATCACCAAGAGTTGTCAATAGAAAAATCATTTGACTCTAAATTGAAAACAGATTTTAAAACAAAACTACCTTTCTTTTTCAGCCAAGCTTTGAAACCATCACAATCTTTCTTAAAGTGACCTGGTTTCTTACAAAAGAAACACCTCATGCCACCTGCAGGTTTGTTCTTCACATTGTCATTATCAGATTTGAAAGATTTAGAGGTACCTTCAGATGAACCTGGCTTGAACTTTTTGCCACCAAATTTTCTCTTATGCTTTGCCTTTGTCACCAGATTCACATTAACAGCCTTTCCCTTGCCTTTCTTCTTGACTTCCTCTTCAACTTCAACACACAGTGAAATAAGTTCATTGACAGTCCACTGTTCCTTCTGTAGTTTTGTAGTAGTGACTTCAAATGATCAAACTCATCTGGAGTGAGTTGAGCAGCATATAGACCAG
>NC_020497.1:17557996-17563002 GCF_000184155.1 Fragaria vesca subsp. vesca
CAGCATATAGACCAGAAAAGGCTCCTCCACAGTCATTTTCAAATCTTTCAGCTTTTCAACAATGTTTGAGCCTTTCATGATATATTCCCTGACATTGCCCTTGCCATCATACTCCATCCTCATGAGAGATTTCATCAGCTTTCCAGTTTCAGCCTTGTTGGAAATTGCATATTTTGCAGCAATGGACCCCATGAAATCCTTGGCAAATTCAGCATCAGGGATACTTCCTCTCACACTGCTGGTCATGCTCTTCTTGATCATAATGAGTGCCATTTTATTGTGTTTGAACCACTTCTCATATTTCTCCTTAGTCTCTTTGCTTGCATTTTCAGCCAATGCTGCTGGTGGATTCTCCTTAAGTACATGATCAAAGTCTAAAATTCCCAGATTCAGTTCCACGTCAGCCTTCCATTTCTAGAAATTGTTCTCATTCAAAAGCTCAATTTGATTGATGCTCATAGGAAATTGCATAGCTGTATCGAAATGAATGTCTGTAAGTTAAACTAGTAAATCTGAATACTAGAATAAACTGAATTCCCATATAAAATGAATATATATATGCAGTAATATAGACTTTGTCAATAATAAGATTCAGACAACCTTTGTGGTGTACACATCTCTATTGATTTATGAATGTCCAACTACACAATGCATATATTTCAGATATTTGAATCAAATAATCAAACTAACTTCTTTGGAAATTATAGTTTCTGAATTTGTTTAAGTTTCAAAGATCTGCTACTTTAGTGATGAATTTTTGACATCAATTGATTTCTGATACAAAAAACCACTTTGACAGTATAAATGTATCATAACCGTTTATAAAAATAAGATGTAAGCTTATCTGATGCACTATAGGTTACTTTGGCAACACACTATGCATACATATAACTTCAGTTTGAAAGCATTTTATGAGATAATGCTAAATCTGTATCTGTTAACATCTGTGTTGTATAATTGTAATAATTTCATATATAGCATACATCAATGGATTAGAAGACATATACACATACATATGTAATTCAATATTGATATCAATATCAGATATAACAGTAACACATCAATGAATAAATCTTAACAAAAGTCTAAATGCGGATTAAAAAATTTCCCAGAATACTTGATGTTCATATCTGAATCATGTAAATGATCTAAATATAGGTGCTCTGATACCAATTGAAAGGTTAGAATCAAAACTTGAACCTTACTTTAGACTATATCAGATCAAAACATGCTACGAACTTATCTATAATATCTGTATGTTTTGCTAAGTACTTTTAGGATAGAAATATATCTATGTATCCTAATCTGCAGTCTATGAAAATCTACTAATCTATTGTATGCTAATCACCTGTGTTATCCATGTTAGCCTTCTCCTTAGTCCAGCCTTATGTTCTTCAAGTATATGGGACTTGTTGTAAGAACTTGTGTGTTTAAGAAGGGACCAGATAGACATATATATAGAGCACAACCATGACAGTTTCATCCATAAAGAAATTGTCATGTTATTCAACTGCTTATCAACTGCTTAATAACTGCAATTGTTTTTGAATTCAAAAACTCTTACAAACTTATCCAATAGTAATATATAGAGTATAAAGTTTATATCTTAAACTCAGATTAAATAACATGTAAGTATATTAATACAAGAACATGTAATATGCAGGTTTAATACAATGTCAAGTTCTAAAGCAATATAATTGCTTACACCTGGTGGAAGCATAGCCCTTCTGTTGACGCTTCCACATGGAGTGCCATTTGTTGGTGTTATGAGCAAGAGGTGCTAACCATTCTAACATTTCAAGCATTGCCATATTCCTCTCTGCTGCTACATCTTTAATTGATAACCGATCGAGCTCTGGACCGGGGGCAGCCTTTCACTTAGCTCAGCTCTCATATTTGCAGGCAACATACTGTACAGTTCATGTTTCTGTGAAGAACAAACGAAGACAGGAGAACGTACTAAATGTTCAAATAGGATGACAATATTAGCGTATTTGAGAACTAAGGCAGCTGCACCAAGTGTGTTGGGTGGAGCATCCAAGAGCTTGTACTTGCTGAAAACTGATGGACTAGGAGTACTAGTGTGATCGATCAGCATTCAGCTGAGGAACTCCATAAACAGACTTGATACGAGTGAAAATTGTGAACACAGATCTTGCCAAGATAATACCTATGTAGTTGAAAGTCATGTTCCACAAAGACTCCTCTTTTAACTTGTCCACCTCGAGCTGCTTGAGCTCTATCTTGTGCTGAATCTCAAGCCAATTTGGACCATCCATGCGGTTTCTAGTACCTTCAAGATGCGAAACAAGTTTCATCTGGTGGTACAAATCTCCGGTGACTGACACAAAACTTTTCATCTTTTTGGCCTCCTTTCCCATCTCCTCCGATGAAAGTTTCCATCCAAAAGCGTCAACACCGTTGTCAATCCAGTCACAAACAGCATGCTCAAAATCCTTCAAACGAGGATCAGAGCAGTGATTCTTCCCAAGCATGGCCACAAATTTTGTTAAATGGATTATATTCTCAAATAGTTCACCGGGTATTAAACCTCGGATGAAATCGGCATCATGTGCACAAGCTTTTTAAACCCCACCGAATTCGGCAGAAATTTTCTGTCCCTCTCAACTTGTTCAAAGCTAAGGGAATCCCACAGAGGGACTAGCTTAGACATGACATATGCAACTTCAAAGGCCAAAATTCCAACCACCCCTTCCTGCTTCCTGAATCCTCCCTCCATCTCTTTAAGCCAAATCAACTGATCAATTCTGTATAAAATAACACTATTACAATCCTGAATTAAGTGAATTAAACCCTTAGTGTTGTGGTATAACTATATAGAATACACTATGGTATAACTATATAGAATATAAGAAGAGAAGAGAACCTTTATATAAGAAATTACATAGTATCTTTTAGGATTTTACATAGTACATTTTAGGTACGTAAAACTAAATATTAATCCTATTCTAACTTGGAATTGAAGTCTACCACTACAAGGAATCATGATTCTTTTTCCTATTAATATGGCACACAAAAGTGAATATCCTAAAACACTCTCATTTGTGTCGCGCGTCTACATACCTAAATGGAGCATATGATGTTGTCTTGCTAAGATCCTTGTCAAGGAACTAAAACCAGAAAAACTAAACCTTGATCAATCATGTGATGTTGCAATGCACTAGCTACTTCATAGATAATTCGATCATGTGACGCTCTCTCTGATAAGTACCTTAATATGAGAGGCAAGATAATTACCGTATTTTAATGTTTCTTAACAGTAGATTTAGGCAAAGACTTGGTGACTAAATCTGCCAAATTTCTCTCATAACTCACTTGGTTCACTTGGATATTAAATGATGCTTGTTGTTGTTGATTGTAGAAGAACTCAATCCAAGTTGCAATATTTTCATAAATGCATGTCATTTTATCAATTGTAGAACTTAATCCAGTTGTTCCTCTAATGTGTGTAATGATTGACCGTAACCAAACACATTATGAACAACTTCATGTAGAGCAACAATCTCTACATGATTCAAGGATGTCGCCACGAGATTGAGTCTGTGTAGTAAATCTTCAAGATATTTTCATATTCTCAATGGTAAACACATAACCAATTTGAGAATGCCCTTTATAAGAATCTTAGATAAGTATCATGTGTCAGCAAAACCAACTAATTAAGTATTGTTATGGGTATCCATAGGATAACGTAAGGCCTAGATTTATTCTAAGCCAGATCAAGAACCTAGTACAGTAGTAGGATTGTTTTCTCTTAATCTCAGTTGCTTGAAGAAGAAGACATGCAATCACGTAAAATCATCCCCTCATGGTACATCCGAGTACTAGCACGCCTGCATCAAGAAGAATTCTTTCACACCCCAAACCCGATGTCGGTGGTTTCCAAGCACCTACACCGAATCTGAGGCGTGAGAGGAAAAAGTAAAGGAAAATAGAATAAAATGGAATACAGTTTACAAAATCGTGGAAAAGAAAAAGTTTACAAATTACAAAACCAAATACAACGACAAACAGGTCTTGAAGTCTAACTTCGTAATCTTTTCCAACTCTTGTACATGTCAGTTGGTCTTCTCGAAAGACGTGCACCTGAACAAGAATCTCTAGGGGTGAGCTTACGCTCAGTAGAACCAAACCTTTTAAGTTATAATTATCTATGTCACGCAATCATGTTATCACATAACAAATAATACTTCACATAAATAAACAACAATTCAATGATCATGCATGACATGATCTCCCTCCACTCAATTACTGGCTTGCCAGGCCATACATCTCTTACATATATGATCTGACAACCGTACCTCTTTTGTTAGTCATCTTGTTATACTCATGGTCTCCAAACCCGAAACCCGATTAGATAATTTCATCGACTCCGCGCCGATGGGGCATGCATTCCCCTCTCTTGTGCAATTGTGGGCTGACATGGATTCATGGAAGCCCCATGAGGAAACTTAACTACACAAAATATATTATTTTCTTTTGATCTCTTTCTCATCTCCCCATAATCACCAATCTCACTATCCTCAATTCCTCACGATGCATAAAGTATGCAAAGAACATCAATTCTCATAATGTCATATCAAACAACATGCTTTTATGAAAAACGATAACACCGATTAGACAATTCATGATTACACATGCTTATATATCGAAATCGATAACAACCAAGAGTTAAATCACTCAATACCAGACAAATCACATAATTCAATTATAAACTAATTATCAATTTAAAGTAACGTTTCCTGAGAGACTCTACTTGGAATCCGAGCCACCTAGAATAAGCCATCTAGAAAACACTGTTGGATCAATCCCAAACTTCTAGGATAGAAAGAGGACATCGATACGAATCTGTAACACTTTGCGGATCTGAAATCAGAGTTACGGATCAAAAGTTATGATCCGCGGAAGTTTTTTGTCGTAAATTCTAGAGAGAGAAGAAAAATTATGAGAGAGAGAGAGAGAGAGAGAGAGAGAGAGAGAGAGAAGAA
>NC_020497.1:17563022-17581967 GCF_000184155.1 Fragaria vesca subsp. vesca
GAGAGAGAGAGAGAAATGCAGGAGAAGAGAAAGGGGGCTGATCCTATTAATAGGGTCAGATTCACCACGTGTCAGCATGCCATTGGTTCCTTTCTTAGACAAGTGTCAGCCTCACATGAAGCCGCCACCACCCTTGCCACTATTCGCCACGTGTCAGATGACTAACCTGCTTGCTGACGTCATCAGCTCATGTGGATGACGTCATCACATCAGCTGGTCACCTCTCCATGCGCCACGTGTCACAATGTCAGCCACTCATTTATCTCCACGTCAGCATCTTTATATTTTTTGACGAAACTTCGAAAAATCATTAAAAATAGCTCGGGACTCCGAAAAATTCACTGAAAAATACTGTGAACTCGTGGCGACCTCTACTTTCTATTTCTAAAGAGAAAAATCATTTTTGGGAATTTTTAAAAATCAGGATATTACAAATTCGTTTGAGTGAAGATTTCATTCCGTTGTTGTATGGTGTTTGAAATCGTTGTGTTTTAGTTTGATGTTTTTAATCGTTGTGTTTTAGTTTGGTGTTTGATTTAATCAAAGTTGTTTGTTTTAAATCGTTGCGGCACGACTCACACGAGCTCTTTGAAGCCCACCGAATCCGACATAAATTTCTGACCCTATCAACTTGTAGGATTGGAGTCCCGTAGATTAGACATGACATATGCCACTTCGAAGGCCAAAGTTTGGAATCAAATTTGCCAACCAGCTGAGTGTGCTGGTCAGCCTGACCACAACGGAAAAAACAGCGGCATGGATTGATTAATTTAATCAAAATTTAACTACAATAATTTTTCTTGGGCCTGCTGCTGCTTTTTCCGTTGTGGTCAGGCTGACCAGCACACTCTGCTGGTTGGCAAATTTGATTCCTCAAAGTTCCAACCATCGGTCCCTGCTTCCACAATCCTCCCACCGTCTCTCAAGCCAATTCAACTGGTCAAATCTGAATAAAATAACACAATTAACAACCCTCAAATAAGTGAACTAAACCATCAGTGTTTCGGTAGGGAAAATTCTATTTTTAGTGGGTTAGATTAGAAGAGAGAATAGCTTTGATGGATGTTCATAATTACAAGATGACAAAGAGAAGAGTAAAGAGATGAACAAGCCCACGTGGATTAATCTTACCGGAAAGAATTAGAGTTTCTGGGCAAAGAGCTCTACGTCATAAAGAATCGAGATCCTATGTCAAAAAATTTTCTGCTTGAGTGGTTGACTGGCAATAAGTTTTGATGCTTTGTTCTTATTAATAACCAGAGACTAGCCGTTCCTCTTCACATCACCATAGCTAAACCACAACACAATGTTTCCTCTCAATCCCAAACACTTGCCCAAATCATTGTCCTCTCTGTTTTCAGCCTACGCTTCCTTTGCAGCATTGAAGTTCTTGTTCCGAACCCTTGTCAATGAGCTCAAAGAGTTCTTCCCCCCATGGGTTCGATCTTACATATACTCCAAGCTTCGAAAATACTTCTTTAAACCTCCCTCAAATGACAACCTCACTCTTTTCATCAACAAGGTCATAGGCATGGAGCCCAACGAGGCGTACGACAAGGTGGAGGTTTACCTCGGATCCAAGATTTGTCCCTCTGATTCGCGGCTCGAACTTATTAAGAGTGTAATAGGTTTTAGAATTGAGTAAGGGCACTATAGTCTTTCTACTTCATAGCCATATCTAGGCCTATATATACATCTTGTAACCTTATTCTTCGTCAATGAAATATACACAATGTAACCTCCAAGTGCTTGTTGCTCTCCTTTACATTTTCTGTCTTTATTTTTCAATAAATCCATAATAGGATTATGGTATCAGAGCCTTGGTTTCGATCTTCGCTATCTGATAATTAATGTTGCTTCCGCATTTTGTTTTTTTGTCCCTCATATACATCTTCCCCAATCCATCAAATCCCTATTTTCATCCCCAAATTTCTCTGATTCGAAATGACTCGTACGAAGCAGGCTGCTCGCAAATCCACCGGCGGCAAGGCACCGAGGATGCAGCTCGCCACCAAGGCAGCTCCGGCGACCGGCGGAGTGAAGAAGCCCCATCGCTACCGTCCCGAAACCGTCGCGCTCTGTGAGATCCGCAAGTACCAGAAGAGCACGGAGCTTCTGATCCGCAAGCTTCCTTTCCAGCGCCTGGTTCGGGAATCCTATATCCGGCCCGATTTCATCTGTCCTTCTTTGGATCTGGTGGCTGCCTGATGATGCAAGCATCTTCTTCAGTCTGGCTTCGACGTCTCTGGCGCTGACTTCTCGTGGTCGGAAATTCAGAGCAAGCATCCGAATCTTCTGATTTTGGGAACATCGACGACTGGGTTTTGCTCCTCACATCATCTACATCAGTATCTTCAGTGGATTTGGTAACCTCTTCCCATCTTGGCATCTCTACTTCTTGAATCATGCGATTATGTCTCTGATTTCATTTGTCATGCCACTCTCATCAGTTTACCATTTTTATTTTTGTTATCAAGTTTGTTTGCCGTCACCCGAAGAAGAAGGGGACGAAGCATTTTTTAAAATTTTCAAGTCTTGTTTTTGGTCTGGTGAGATTGGTTTGATAAGTCAGATTATGGATGGGTTGTGTGATTCAAGTGAGCAGTTTGTGACTAAATTTGGTGGAGTTGTTATGGGGTTCTCTGATATTATTGTTGTGTTGTTGTTGCAATGGATGATTTGAGTTGATATTTCTATGCAAATCTGCAACTTTCGGCCTTGATTGATCATGTTTGGGAAAATATATATATATATATATATATATAGAAGCTTTGAATATCAATGTTGGTAATTTGGGCAGCAAGTTTCTTTGGAGGATGAGAATAGAAGTTGAGAGTTGAGTTGATGGGAAGTTTGGATTCAAAGTTTATGCAGGAGTTTGTGGATGGCTTGAGAGCATATTTCTTTGATTTTTCAGATATTTAGAGTTCTAGTGTTCAGCAAGTATGCAATGTTATGTCAGCAATATGCAATTTTCAGTTTCATGATGCACTGGTATTAAGATTCTGCTGCCTCAATGCTATGCCCTTAATTTGCTGCGTCCATCACAGTCTTGCCCTCATGTTTTAGGAGAAGCTCTCGTTGCTATAAGGATGTTGGGATATTGAATTGGGATGTTATCTTTGTAATTGTTTTCTTCATGTAAAATTGGCTACGATTGTGTTACTTGAGTAGTTTGTACCAACCATAATGCTTGAGTAGCATATGGTTGAGGAGGGGTATTAAGAGTGTAATAGGTTTTAGAATTGTGTAAGGGCACTATAGTCTTTCTACTTCAGAGCCCTATCTAGGCCTATATATACATCTTGTAACCTCATTCTTCATCAATGAAATATACACAATGTAGCCTCCAAGTGCTTGTTGCTCTCCTTTATATTTTCTGTCTTTATTTTTCAATAAATCCATAATCCTATTAGAACTGAGCAAAACCAAGTGGCAGAAGAGCGTCAGCCTTGCTATTGAGAAAAGAGGCCAAGTTATCACGGACACATTTGATGACATTGAGCTCCAGTGGCGCTCTGTGGCCAAATCATCAAAGAATACTTGCAGCACAACCAAGAGCCAAAGTGATGGTCATGGTGATGGATGCAGAGAAGAGAAATTTGAGTGGAGCTTTGAATTAACTTTTGATAAGAAACACAGAGCAAAAGTGATAGACTCCTACATGCCTTTTGTGCTTGCTCAGGCTGAGTCCATCAAACAAAGGGAGAGGGTTCTGAAGCTTCATTGCGTTGACAATGATCCCTATGGGGGTTCCAAGAGTTGCATAGACCTCGTGCACCCTGCAACTTTCGAGACGATGGCAATGGATCCAGAGCTCAAGAAGATGGTTATGGATGACTTGGACAGGTTTGTGAGGAGAAGGGAGTTGTACAAGAAGGTTGGGAAGGCTTGGAAAAGAGGGTATTTGTTGTACGGTCCACCTGGTACTGGAAAATCGAGCTTGATTGCAGCCATGGCAAATTATCTCAAGTTTGATATATATGATCTGGAGCTTTCTAACATTCATGGCAACTCTGAATTGAGGAGGGTTTTACTTTCTACATCTAATCGTTCTATTGTGGTTGTGGAGGATATTGATTGCGGTGTGCAAATCAGAGGTAGGGAATCAGCTGAGCCTTCTAAAAGCTATGCACTTCATGTAGGCAAGGTGAATCCCTGAACTTTAATATCTACTTAACTTGAGCCATCAATTCATTTTCCTAGATATAAAATGTTATTATACTTAGTCATATGCACTGGTAAGAGTTATGTAGTACAGATGTTGTATGTTCTAGTCATATACTCATAGCCATTGGAATATTGATATTGTGTTGTGATAATTGCAGTTCACCCTATCGGGTCTATTGAACTTCATGGATGGTCTGTGGTCGTGCTGCGGCGATGAGCGAATAATTGTGCTCACCACCAATCACAAGGAGAGATTAGACCCGGCATTGTTGCGTCCTGGTCATATGGACTTGCACATTCACCTGTCATATTGCACTCCAAGTGGGTTCAGAGTCTTGGCCTCTAACTACCTTGGCATTCATGAAAGCAGCCCTCATCACCTCTTTGGAGAAATTGAAAGCTTGATAAAGAGCACAGAGGTCACCCCTGCAGCTATAGCAGAGGAGCTTATGAAGAATGATGATGCAGATGTTGTTCTGGAAGGACTTGTCAAATTCCTCAAAGAAATGAAGGCTGCAGATGATAAAATGAAGTCAAAAAAGGCTGAAAAAGCTGAGCAGGAAAGGATTAAGAAAGCGGAAGAAGGGAGTAAAAAAGGAATTAAGGAGAGGACTAGCAAAGCAAAGGAGATAGGGACTGAGAAGGGAAAGGAGGAAGGGGCTAACAAAGCAAGTATTCAGGAAAGGGAAAATTGGTAGAATAGTTTGAACATACCACAATCTGATCATCTTCTAAAACTCAAGTAGGCTATCTTTGTGAGTTACGTAGGGATGCAAATGTCTGTGGAGCTCCTTTGAAGTAATTTCTACTTGCAGTAATCTTAGCTTGGTTTATTTTGTATTTGACGAGACAGTCTAGCTATAAGAATTCCTAGTAAAGTTAGAATTTCTAGTTTTTGAGGAGACAGTCTAGCAATTGGTTTCTAAAAGGAGTTTTATTGTGCGTCATTTTTACTTTGAAATTCCATGTGCACGTATTAGTTCTCGGGCTAGATAACAGAAAAGCTCATATCATCATATGTTAGTAGCTCGGGTTGTGGCTGAGTAGATCAAGTCATTTTATTGCCTTCTATCCCACCCAAGTTGGGCTCACAGCTTTCCTAGTTTGACTCACAGCACCATAAGAGTCAACAAAGTTCATATTCAATACACTGCCTATAAAAAAAAAATAATAATAAAATTAAAAAAAATTACATTGTGACTTTCTTTGGTAAACAAAATATTGAAAGACGAAAGACCAATTGTCAGGCAGACAAGCACTAGTCCTTTAAGATCTTGATATCTAAAATATACAACTTGCCTACAGATGAATGTTTGTGATGGGGGATTTCATGCTGAACCACTCTTGATCTCACATCTAAGTATCTAACAACAGACGCAGAAAAGTAACTTCCTAAGCCTAGAACCATTATTTATATAACATTATAACTAGACAATTAGTGAATGTGAAATCTCTACACACTTACTAGTTCCATTAAGCGAAAAGGGATTCCGACATGAAATATTGAGGCTTACTTTCAGCCTACTTGTTTATTTGGTTCGCAACAATCGGCTGAGAATCAAGCTAGTTAGCTAGGCCTCACCAGAATCTCCACTTTCGCGACATTCATGACCTTCTTTCTCCTATAACACCAATAGAAATCAGAAAACCCGCCTCAAATTTTCACCTCATCATTATTGTTATCTGATTCCTTCTCCGTCTCACTAACTCTACACCCCACTTCTCGCTTCCTCAAAAACCTCAACTCACCTCTATAGACCACACAAACCATTATTCTCATATTAACAAAAAAATAAAACTTGGGTTATAAATCTTAGAAAAAATGAAACCTAACTGGAAATGTGAAGGGGCTTTTCACTGGTTATACGCTGTTTTGGCCAAGAACCAGAAGAGGCTTAGTAAGGCTGAAACCGAAGAACGCAGCAGGAGCTACACTGGGAAATGGGGAAGAACTTCCCGCAGAATTTTTTTTTTTGAGAATGGGTAGCGAAAAGGTTTATCTGTTCTCTTGTTCGTGGGTCAAGTATCTAAAGAGTAAAGGCCCAGTCAGCCCAGTCCATAGTCACCAACCCGAAGAACAAGTCAGATTGAGATTCCACCGATTTCCATCCTTTATATTGTGCTCTTCTATACCCTTAGTTTGGTCAAGATTGCTCTTTGCTTGTATCAATAACCAGAATTTCCAGCTTTTCATTCATCAAGTTCTTAACTTTATGATCATGGTAGATTTGTAGCAACATAGGCGCGTAATTTATTGAAATTTGAACCCTGCAATAATATTACAGGTATCAGATTCACTCCTTACAACCCCACATGCCAACGACAAACGTTGGTAAAAGTGTTCACAAATCAGAATCCCTCTATATCATAGTGATGATTTTTGTCAAAAGCATAGTCTATAACTATATTCCAAAAATTTCAATGATATTTAATGGCCTAAAAGCTTACAACCACTACTCATTTTCGTTCTTACTTCAGAATCATCTTTACTAAATTTTGCATCTGTAGGAATCGAAAAAAAAGTTATGCATCTGTATCATAGACTCATAGTATCTGCCACCAAAAGATCTGAATATCTAATTGACTATTTATCCAAAGGCCTAATTAGTGTCTCACCAAACGAAAACACTAACATTACATTACATTCATACAGAATGGTTACGCTTGGTACTTTGGTACTACTGGTAGTATGAAAAGCGAAAGTGAGCTTCACATATCCTGGATGAGGCTGCACATCCCACCTTATCTTGCTCTTTCGCTTACCAGAGTCCACATTCAGAATTAACATTTATCGCGACAATTCTGGCAAGGGAGCCTATGTTTGTACTTTGTCCACAAAATCATCATCTTCACAGCCAACCTAAGTACCCAATCGTAGTATAGACTGTATAGTATGTGCCTTCTGTTTGAGCCCAGCGGGATTTTGGTCCAAGACTCGTAATAGGTTTTGGATAACATTTGGGCCAATACTTGTGGCCTTTTTTAATATGAAGCCCATGTAAGGTAGCGGGCTCTGGCAGCGCGCGAGGTAGAGTTTGGCGAGGACTTTGGTACTCCGTGGGGTTCGTGAGATCCTCGTTTTAGTTCGCGTAGGAGTCTACAGTACTTGACGAGGCGGGGCGGCAGTAAAAGTCTAATCTTAGTCTATTGTGACACGTGTCACGTGGATAGCATAGATGGCTGGCAAGTTGTGTCCTGGTAGAATTCTAATTGTTGAAACCAAGTGGGTTTGTGATTAAAGACCTATCGGCTAAGTAGCGAGGTGCTATATAAGGGAGCTTGACGACAACAACAAGACACAATCAAATCATACAAACAACTACAAATCCTCGAGCATCCTCGAAACCCTAAAGTTCTAAGTGCATCTCGCCTTAGTTCTCAGAGCCCGTTCATAAGTGCAGATTGGCCCACTATGGAAAGACTTTTCCGAGAGACGTACGGCACGATTAAGCCTGAAGTTGGCCTCGGCTCCCTCACACAGATGAGCCAGCAGAGCATGGAGTCTGGAGTTTCTTTCCTCCAACGTTTCAAGATCCAGCAAGCCAAGTGTGATTACTTGCTACCTGAGCAGGAAGCCATTAAGTTGGCAATTAGAGGCCTGGAGCACCGCCAACGATTGAAGCATCATGGAGAGCGCTTTACTTCCATGGGTGACCTGATTAACAAAGTCGGTAGCTACGAACTAATCCTGAACGAGTTGGACGACAAAACAAATGCTTCCAAAGGAACTTACATACCAGGGAAGAATCGGACAGTGGGGGCACTAAACATACAAACCCCTACTTATGACCTATATTATCAAAGATCTGAGGAAACTCATACGGATCAGGAGCTGGATGACATTGGCGCAGTAGAATTGACTGGTAAGCCACTAGCTCATAAGTTGAAGAACCTGAAGATGACACGTGAGCCAATCACCATCCAGTCCTTTGCATGGACCAAGCCAGAGTACGAGTCGTACACCTATGATGCTAAGAACGCCCATCTGGTCTTTAATGACCTGATAGAGGCGAGATATGTGCGCTTGGATCATAAGATCCCACCCAAGAAAGAATTGAAGGACAAGAAGTATTGTGCCTTTCACAATGTTTACAATCATGACACTAAAGATTGTGTCAAACTTCGAGACCAATTGCAAACATGGCTGAACTTTGGCGAACTAAAAATGAAAACTCCGGGTAGTACAGCCTCGTTGGTCGATATAGACTCTTTCCCGCCTGTAGTTGGCATGGTCAAGATAAATTGGGCCGATCAGGCCAAGGACGAAGATCGACGCCGGGCACCTAAAAGGGGCCGCGAGGAAGGTGACAGAGATGCCCACTAGCCGCGTCGCCAATATACCTACAACGTCGACCTTGCTCACGAGGTTTTAGACGATCTCATTGATGACGGACTCGTCACAGTGGCCAATTTCTTACCTTACATGGAGTACAAAGAAGGGCGCATTCACTGCAAGTTCCATAATAGCTGGGGACACAGAACCTGCGAATGCCAACAACTTAGGGACCAGGTTCAAGATTGGCTCAATCTCAGGTACATTTGCTTCGAGAATAAGGGTGATTTTATGATTGCAACGGCTGACATTGCTTGGCCTCGTGTCGGCCAACGAAGAATAACATTAGACTTGTCACCAAGTGCAAGTTTACATGAACCGCCAGGCCGACACCGCAAACGGCTGACAAATAACTATTCTGTCCCGAGTAACCAGAAGGGGAAAGTAGACGACCTGGCTCGGCAGTTGGTCGCTAAGCTTGAACCAAACCGCCCCTCTCACAAAGATAAGGGCAAAGCAGTCATGAGGGACGACAAACCGTCCCCCAATGGACATTACCAGCCTATGAGTCCTAAGACCCGAGTAGAGCTGGAACGAAGGATAGAACGTATTGAGACATTCGTCCCCACACATTGGACAGAGAAAATACCTTCGTCCCCTGCCACAAGTGAAATGGACGTGTCAGACTCCAGCAGCGATCGACAAGACAACGAGGTCATGAACCCTCGTGGAGGTATCTTGGCCGACCCCTATATTCCCCCAACGTCCAAATCAGCAATCAAGGACGGAGTTTGGTACACACAGCAAGGGGGCAAGGCAGTTACCATCAGCAAGTCCAAAAAGCGAAAGCTCCAAAAACAGTACGGTAGCATCATGCGTGCCTTACTTGCTATTGACGAGGGCGCTGTACGCCCCTCACAGCTCGTTCAGACACCTGAGCGGATGTGGAGAGAGGCAGAAGGTTTGCTCGCATTCCTTCAAATGCCGCCTGTCACACCCCCAAGGACTTGCGAGCAGTTAGTAGACGAGCCCGCACCCAAGGCAAACGTCTTCTGCCGACTCACGGTTCCACCAAAGCAGAACCTACAGCTTTCTAGGTCCAGACCGTCACCGGAGCCTGAAAAGAGAAGGGATCCACAACCTTCTAGGCCCAGACCATCACCAGAGCCTGAAAAGAGAAAGGATCCATAACCTTCTAGGCCCAGACCATCACCGGAGCCTGAAAGGCGTAGGGATCCACACCGTTCCAGGTACAGGCAGTCTCCCGAACCTGTAAGGAGAAGGGATCCCCAAGCTCCCTGGCGCAGACCGTCCCCAGAGCCGAAAAGAAGACGGGACTCACAAGTTCCCCGACGCAGGCCATCTCCGACATCGGAACCTGAGAGGAGGAGGGAGCCGCCTACTGGTCCTAGGCGTAAGTTGTTCATGACCCCAGAGCCAGAGCGCAAACGTCCTCACACCATCACGGATTCCACACCCCGCTCTGATGGATAGTGTCTTCTCAAAGGAGGCACGCGAGGCTGGCGAGTCCTTATGCGAAAGGCTCCTTTCGTACTGGGCAGAACGCGAAGCCTATGACAAGGTCGTGACTATGGAATATGTCGATGAAGTGGTGGATTATATCGATACCAAGGAGGAAACTATTCAGTTAGCACTCGCCGCCTTGGACGATACACCACCTCAAGTCTGCGACCCCATTTCATAAGTTGACGTAGGGACTGCAGAAAAGCCCTTACTTATTTCCATCAGTGCTAAGCTGGCGGAGGACGAAAAGGAAGACCTTCTCTATTACACGAATACAGGGATTGCTTTGCCGACAAGTACGAGGATATGCTTGGTTTGTCCCCGGATTTGGTTTGCCACCAGTTGCCAACTTATCCCGACCGACGTCCAGTGCGGCAAAACGGCTGATTCATGCGAACTGAGACTCAGATCGTAGTCAAGGAAGAGATCGAAAACATGCACCGATCGGGTATCATTCGCGTGGCAAAATATAATGAGTGGTTATCCAATGTTGTCCCCGTCCGCAAGAAAAATGGCAAAATGCGCGTCTGTGTTGATTACCGCGACCTAAACAACGCAACACCAAAGGATATATACCCCATGCCTGTGGCCGACCTCCTCATTGACGTAGCTGCAGGGCACGAAGTGCTATCCTTCATGGATGGAACAGCCGGATACCACCAGATTCCCGTCACTGAGGAAGATCGCCACAAGACAGCTTTTCGGTGCCCTGGTTTTGCCGGCGCGTTCGAATATATTGTCATGCCTTTCGGACTTAAGAACGTGGGGGTAACATACTAGCGCGCCATGAACCTCATCTTTCATGACATCTTAGGGAAGCTGATCGAAGTCTACATCGACGATGTAGTAGTCAAAACCAAAACACGGGCAACCCACGTTGAAGATCTGCGGCAGGTGTTTACACGGATGCGCTGACATAACCTGAAGATGAACCCCGCCAAGTGCGTATTCTTCGCAGAAGCTGGCGATTTCCTTGGTTTTCTAGTACATCAAAGGGGCATCGAAATCCCAAAGGACAAGGCGCAGGTGGTAATCACCGCTTCACCCTCCACCACCAAGAAAGAGCTTTAGCAGTTGCTTGGGTGAATCAACTTTCTCCGCCGTTTCATATCAAACGTGGCAGGGAAGGTCCAACCTTTTTCACCCTTACTCAAGCTCCAGGGGGCAACCGAGTTCGTCTGGGAACCCCAACATCAACAAGCCTTCGATCGAATCAAGGACTACCTTACGAACCCACCAGTCATGATCCCACCTCGCGAAGGTACCCCGCTTAAACTCTATATCGCTACTGCCGACTTATCCATCAGCGGACTCTTGGCCCAAGACGACGAAAACGGGGTGGAACGCGCTGTTTATTATCTCAACAGAGTGTTAACTGACTGCGAAACACGCTACTCGCCTATGGAGAAGTTGTGTCTCGCTCTATATTTTGCGGGATGCAAGCTGCGCCACTACATGCTTGCCTTTACCACGGTTGTGATTGCTCAATCTGACTTGGTCAAATACATGCTCTCACGCCCTAGGCAAGTGGATATTAGCCATGTCCGAATTCTCGTTGCAATATGTTCCGCAAAAGGCAGTAAATGGACAGGCAATAGCAGACTTTCTCGCTCATCACCCACCTTCAGAGCTCATGGGGTTTCGCGAGTTGGAATTCGCTGCTGTAGCACTCGCTCCATGGACCCTTTACTTTGATGGATCACGAACTGATACCGCAGCCGGAGCCGGGATAGCCATAGAAAATCCCGTAGGGGATCGCTTCTCCTACTCGTTCCAGCTCGATTTCAAATGCACCAATAACCAGGCCGAATACGAAGCGCTCATCATCAGACTGGAAATTTTGTTGGACTTAGGAGTCCGCGAAGTTCAGGTCTTTGGCAATTCTCTGTTGGTCGTCAACCAGCTAGTGGAGAATTTCAAGTGCTTAAGCTCGTCCATTGAACCATACTTGCGCAAGGCATTTGCAGTACTGGATCAATTTGACGACGTCTAAATCGAGCACATTCCACGCGAGTTCAACTTCGCTGCCAATGAGCTCGCCTAAGTAGCGTCCGGCCTTACCCTGCGTGATGGAGTGTGCGAACGTTTGCTCAAAGTCAAGCGCCGTACCCTTCCCTCTTTCATCACAAGGGGGCAATTTCAGGCCGACACCCCCGAAGTCGCGGCTTTAGACCCTATCGATGAGGACTGGCGGCTACCATTTATCGCCTACCTCCAGAATCCCAATGACGCCGCTCACTCAAGGCAGATACGTTTCCTCGCCTTAAACTTTGTCTTACGTAATGGCGAACTACGTCGGCGTGGAGAAGACGGAAACGACTTTCGCTGCGTATATGGGAACGAAGCTAAACATCTCATGCGCGAAGTAAATTGTGGGGTTTATGGTTCACACCAGGCAGGGCCAAAAATGCGTTGGTTAATTCGCGCGCCATGGATACTACTGGTCAACCATTTTAAAAGACTGCATCGCCTTTGCCAAAGGCTGCCAAGACTGCCAAGCCCACGGACCAGTGCAACACATCCCCAACATTCTGTTGCAGCCTATCATTAAACCCTAGCCGGGTCGCGGATGGGCGATAGATTTCGTTGGCATTATTCATCCACATTCTTCTGAGCAGCATAAGTTCATTATCGTCGCCACCAATTTTTTTACCAAATGGGTCAAGGCAGAACCACTCAAGGTTGCCTCTGCTAACTCAGTCCGTAACTTCATTTTTCGCAATATTATTTCCCGCTTTGGTATTCCGGAGTGCATCGTTACGGCTGATTCAGTCGTTAAATATTTAAGCGACTATGGTATCAAACTCCTCCACTCTACGCCATATTATGCACAGTCCAACGGCCAAGCCGAGGCTAGTAATAAGGTCATCCTTGGCATTCTCCGGAAGATGTTGGAGTTGAACCCCCGTGTCTGGCATGAGGAGCTTTACCACACATTGTGGGCTTACCGCACTTCAAAGCGCAGCCCGACGGACACTACCCCGTATGCTCTTATGTATGGTCATGATGCCGTCCTTCCCCTCGAGATCAATATAGCTTCGCTCTGCGTTCAGGAACAACACCAACTACTTGGCGAAGATTACGCCCAGGCTATGTGGCAGGAACTTGAAGATCTCGATGAACACCGCGTCACCGCTTTCAACAATCTCATCCTCGAGAAACAGCGCATCGCGCGGTCGTACGACAAAGTCACGCGAGAACGGTGCTATGCTGAGGGCCAAAAGGTGTGGCGCGCTGTCCTTCCACTTGGGGAAAAAAACCGAGGGCCGAGGCAAGTGGTCAGCTCGATGGGAAGGACCCTTCATTATTCATCATATACTCCCCAAGGGGGCATACCACTTGCGCGACCTGGACGACACCATTCATCGCAATCCTATAAATGGCCGTTTCCTCAAGCGACACATTGCTGGAGTTTGGGAACGCGAGGATCCTCCCCTAAATCCCCCCCACCACGGTCAATAGTGCTACACGTCATCGCGTTCTTGCTTCGCCGCCCAACACTAGGGGGTAACCCGGGATAGAAGATGGAAGCAAACAATTGTAACGCACCAGCCTAAAAAGGCCAGTGCTAGATTTGTTGTGATATCGGCCAATTATGTATGTCAAGGAACCCCAAAAGAACACAGCAAACCAAGAGAAACAACCACAGAGATAAGACACAAAGAACACAGATTTAAGGTGGTTCAGCAAAACCTTTGCCTACATCCACCGGCAGAAAACACTTCCACTATATTAATAATGGGTACACCGGAAAGAATAAGAAAACAAGGACTCTCACTTCTCTTCCTATCTCTCTCCTCTCTGCCCTCTCTCACCCTCTAACCGAGAATGGAACACACTTTGCTCTTTGTCTCTGCGATACAAAACCTAGAGCTGAACCCCTCCTTATATAGACATAAGGATCTTCAGATCTCTTCACCAAACAGGAAATCCTATTCCTATTAGTGGTAGGCAATAATGCCTCCTTCCTTCTCTGTAATCAACAAGATTACAGGTACACCATCATTAATATAATCTTGCTGATTACATAGAAGGAAGGAGGCATTATTGCCTACCACTAATAGGAATAGGATTTCCTGTTTGGTGAAGAGATCTGAAGATCCTTATGTCTATATAAGGAGGGGTTCAGCTCTAGGTTTTGTATCGCAGAGACAAAGAGCAAAGTGTGTTCCATTCTCGGTTAGAGGGTGAGAGAGGGCAGAGAGGAGAGAGATAGGAAGAGAAGTGAGAGTCCTTGTTTTCTTATTCTTTCCGGTGTACCCATTATTAATATAGTGGAAGTGTTTTCTGCCGGTGGATGTAGGCAAATGTTTTGCTGAACCACCTTAAATCTGTGTTCTTTGTGTCTTATCTCTGTGGTTGTTTCTTTTGGTTTGCTGTGTTCTTTTGGGGTTCCTTGACATACATAATTGGCCGATATCACAACAAGATTGGGGCCTATTCTAGAGGCCCTAAAAAATAAATTCATCCATTTTCTTCATTTTCTATAAACGTGTAAAGTCTAAACACAAATACAAGTACAAGATTGGCGCCTATTCTAGAGGCCCTAAAAAATAAATTTATTTATTTTCCCCTCTTTGGCGTTTCTAATACAGGTTTCATACATGGCTTTGCGGCCGAAGCAATTACATTGATAGAAAGGATGAAATCTGACTATGTTTACATTCAAAAACATAGGTCTAACGATATTGGAAACCTCGACTCGCATATCTTGCAGGGTTGAAGAAGAGGCCGCCGTCGCGTTCTTCGGTTAAGGCTGACGAACGTCCCGCTTCCTCAGGCCAGCACAAGCTTGGACACCGGGTTCCCTCATGCTACTAGTCACACCTCGAAGGTGCTTCAAGGACACTGCCTAGAGCACAAGCGGGTACAGAACCTCGAAAACCTCACGTTTGGACAGAATAGCTGGTGCAAGGCAGAAGATACCTAGACCATTTGCTTGGCCTGAGAGTAGATTTTCAGACTCAAAAGGAACAAAGGGTAAAGTTGGAAATTGGAGGTTTTGCTTTAAGCAAGGACAGTAGGATGAGTAGAAAGGAAGAACAATCCATGGTAGTGGGTGTAAAAGACTCGGTTGATGCTTCAATTCAACCAAGAGGTTCTCTTTTATAGGCGAAAGGGGCCGATTTTCCTCTTTGACAAATGTCCTACATGCAACGATTTGCTCCGAAATGTGAGATTGGAGATAAAGTTGGACGCGTTATTCCATGATGACTGCCCGCGCTCCAAGCAAGCAGTTGCATTAGAAACCTCCACCAAATCTCGGAAGAAGATTTTTTCCTGGAAAAGCAGTTTTTACACAAGGAAGATTTGACAAGAGCGGGAAAGATTTGATTCCATATAAATATTAAAATATTATTATTTATAAAGGTTCATACAAAAGGGGCAAAACGCTGACTGGGCCTAAACCCGCCTAGAAGCCCTATACAAATCTAGGAGAAGGCCTTCTAAGGCCAACTCTTCAACATCCGACTGGGCTTGGGCTTCGTCCGCAGCAGCAGTAGCTGAGTCCAAAGCTTCCTGGGTCTCTTCTGCAGCCTGCACGCGAGCCTCTGCATCTTCAGCTTGCGCAAGGTTCTGGCGAGCTTGAGCAAGTTGAACTTGCAGCTCCGCTATCTGAGTCTCCAAGGCCTCCACTTGCCGGGCATAAACAACGCACGGATTCTCTAAAGATGCCTCAGGAACATCAACGTCTTCAAGCTCGGCCAAAAGGACTGCCATCTGATTGTCTAAGGCCTGGCGAACTCCCTCTTGGGTAGCCGACTAGGCACCAGCATCCTGAACTCGGCGGGCCTGCAGCTCGACAACATCAATAAGTTCCAAAGCATGGTCTAAAGCTGGGGTGCTGCCGGCAAGGTGACGAATCAGAGCTCCATGAGCCTCGCGGGCATGCCTCACCAAGTCAAATACATTCATGTGGGGACCTTGGCGCAGTAGCCCGTGAAAGAAACCTCGGGCTAAGCGAATGATCTCTGGATCGGCAGGCGGGGTGACCCGGGCCCGAAGACGAGCAGTCCGGATAGCTAAAGAAGAAATCGCCTCACCAGATGTTCTCATTGAGGCCGGAGTAGTTGGTTCGACCTCTGCAACTGTCTCGCTCTCTAGAGCGGGTGCGGAACCTTAGATCGCGTTAGGACTGTTTTTGCTTCAATGGTCTGGGCCACTGAATCTGGGTGCAAAGGAGAAGACTCAAGCACCGGTTGAAAATCCTCTGGCGGAATCGCCAAGAATATAGTGAAGTCGGAGAGCAGGGTGGTTTGGTCAAAACCCTCACCCTGAACAGGAACCAAGGTAAACTCCGGAGAAGGACCAGTTTCGTCCAGAGAGCCAATTGGGGAGGGGGGTCGCACGTTGACTTCCTCGATGACCACGGTTTGCTCCTCGACGACTGGTTCCGGTATTGGGACTTCAACTGTCCTTGTTTCCCATTCGATGGCGGCGAGACGAGGTCAGATGCGGCGACGAACCTGTCAAACGCAAAGTTAGTAAGTCGTTTTTTGGCTTTAATAAGAGCGTTTCGAAGAAAGACTACTTACCAAAGCATACTCTTGCCGATATCGTTCTTCCTCTGACAGTTCTTCTTCGTCCTTGGCAGGGCGCTTGCGTGAGCTTTCGCCGCTTGTTGGCTGAGGGACGATGGGAGCAATCTCACCATCATGTTCCGCCACGTGCTCTTCTTGAGCAGGTGCTTTCCCTTTGTCTCCGGCAGCCTCGGGTCTCCTCATAGATCTCCAGCGGGGTGCAGCCTGTAAAGGTACACGAGAGAGTTAGGAGGAAGTACTTTGTTGAAGTAGTGAAGGTGGTATGAAAGTCACATTGGTTAGTGGCTTACCTCGAGTGCAGGGTTGCGTTCTCGAATCACGATCTCGGTCGAGTGGCGAGGAGCAGAAACTGGCGGGAGTACAAGCCTAGGCCTTGTCATAGCCCTTTGGCTGCCCTCCGCGCGGTCGCGCTGGGAATCAAGGACGACGCAATCTGATTCACCCAGGGTGTCGTACAAGGGGTAAAAGATGGCAGCAAAGACAGCGTCATCTGGGAACTCCCAATGGTTGTCTGATAGAGATCGCCACCAAGAGAGGTAGGCGGGGTCGACGCCTAGTGAAGGCTCAATCTCGAGCAAGTCGGGAGTGAGAGGAAAGATGTTTTGCAGTGGAGTGACCTGGTCCGTCTCGCCAATCTTGCGCCAGGATGTGTACTTGTTTACTGAATGGAAGAGTGGATAGGGGACCCCTTGGAAAAAGCCAAGCTGCCTAGCGAAGTGGTTTGATGCATAGAGCTCGAAGCCTTGTTCATCCTCGGCGACCTGAAGGTCGCAGCACGAGTTTGGTCAAGATTGCTATTTGCTTGTATCAATAACCAGAATTTCCAGCTTTTCATTCGTCAAGTTCTTAACTTTATGATCATGGTAGATTTGTAGCAACATAGGCGCGTAATTTATTGAAATTTGAACCCTGCAATAATATTACAAGTATCAGATTCACTCCTTACAACCTCACATGCCAACGACAAACGTTGGTAAAAGTGTTCACAAATCAGAATCCCTCTATATCATAGTGATGATTTTTGTCAAAAGCATAGTCTATAACTATATTCCAAAAATTTCAATGATATTTAATGGCCCAAAAGCTTACAGCCACTACTCATTTTCGTTCTCACTTCAGAATCATCTTTACTAAGTTTTGCATATGTAGGAATCGAAAAAAAATTTATGCATCTGTATCATAGACTCATAGTATCTGCCACCAAAAGATATGAATATCTAATTGACTATTTATCCAAAGGCCTAATTAGTGTCTCACCAAACGAAAACACTAACATTACATTACATTCATACAGAATGGTTACGCTTGGTACTTTGGTACTACTGGTAGTATGAAAAGCGAAAGTGAGCTTCACATATCCTGGATGAGGCTGCACATCCCACCTTCTCTTGCTCTTTCGCTTACTAGAGTCCACATTCAGAATCAACATTTATCGCGACAATTCTGGCAAGGGAGCCTCTGTTTGTACTTTGTCCACAAAATCATCATCTTCACAGCCAACCTAAGTACCCAACCGTAGTATAGACTGTATAGTATGCGCCTTCTGGTTGGAAGAGTATCAACTTGTTGTGTAGAGTGGGTAACTGGAGTTCCTTCCTCGCCTTGTGTTACTACTTTAAAGTTATCAGCATCTACAATATAAGTTAAATTTATAATCTGATGCAACTTAAGTCATAGGAGCATTGACATTCTTTGAAAAGCTGCCTGTAAGTTAGCAATTGCTAATACAAGTGCATACATGAGAGACTTCAAATTCTTCTTTGCTTAGTGCAAACTGATGATCTTTCTATGACTAGAATGTGCCTGAGTCGATTAGCTGAGCATATTGTTTCTCTCTGGGAATATGTAGGTTCAACCTATGTGGAAAATCGATGTGATTGGGTCATTGGGATAAAATTTGCATCAACTTTGCAACCTACTGTGAATATCAAGTGGGATTGGAGTGCATTGGTCATTTGGTCTTCACACGTGAACATGAGTAACGCGCTATGACACTATAATAAAGTAGTATCAGGCCTTAATGGTCCAGCTCCTGAAGTTTCAGTTCTACGACATAATTTCTTTGGAGAAGCATCCTGGGAAAGTAGAAGGATTTTTTTTTGGATGAGAAAGTAGAAGGTTAAATTCAAATTAACCGTAAGCAATGCAGTCCACGGTAACATATCGTTTACATTAAAGGTAGAATAACCTTGCTCTAAGAGGGTCCAGCTCCTTCAGTTTCAGCATAATTTCTGTCTTTCAATTTTTTAACGAAAAAAGCTTCGGTCCGAACAGATTCGGACCGAGCTCCTCGTTCGAACAAGCAAAATACCACTTTTAACAACATCAATCGTAATCTTAAATGTTCAATAGTTGAATTAACCAATGAAGATCATCTATACCAAAAATCAATGTAAAAAAAGATCGTTTGCTCACCCGAATTCATCGAACAAAATG
>NC_020497.1:17582110-17596953 GCF_000184155.1 Fragaria vesca subsp. vesca
AGCTTTTATGATTATCCGTTCATTTTGTTCGATGAATTCGGGTGAGCAAACGATCTTTTTTTACATTGATTTTTGGTATAGATGATCTTTATTAGTTAATTCAACTATTGAATGGTTAAGATTACGATTGATGTTGTTAAAAGCATGTAGATCCGAGTTTGAACGAGGAGCTCGGTCTGAACCTGTTCGGACCGAAGCTTTTTCCTTTTTTAATAGTGTGTTTGGATGCGGGAGAATTCCCAATTCTCATCCCATAGAATTGGCAATTTTCACGGAAAAATAATCGCGGAATTTGGGAGCTTAAATTCCCAAGTTGAATTCCTCCCAAATTAGATGTCATTTGTCGATTCCCTTGATTTAAGTTCATTCAAGTACATATTCCTGTCATTTTAAAAACTCTGCATCATGAAATCTAAACAATAGAATTCTTAATCAATAGGATTTAGATTAGTGGAATTGTATATTCCCATTACATTAAAATTTATGTGGAAATACAATTACTAAATCCAAATACAACATAAGAGTATCATAGCTTGTCTCTTCTTGTAGAATTAAAAATAGATATAAAGTAAGCAATATGTATATCTTTAACAATATTGAAGGCTAGGGTTCATAACTTCATACTGCTAGCATTACGGCTACAAAACGTAACAAATGAGTACAACAAAATAGTACATCTACTGAGGAATTGCTTTAATTAGCAAGATTAAAATCAAAATGATAACAAGGGAATGGTGACCAAAAGAGAAAGAACATGAAAAAGATACCTAAGAGAAGTGAAGTTGCTTTCGATCAACAGACTGAAATTTGATCCTCAAAATATAGTAACATGATGATATCTGTTTAAAACCACATTCAAAAGCATATGCAAAACGCGATACAATATAGACTGCAAAGCTCCTTAGAAATCATTTACCGGAGAGTGTAACTGCAATTAAAGACAATAGAAAGAAACACAGAGTATACAGTTATACATGCACAACACAACCACATTTTGAATGCAGATATTTTTTATTTCTATTTCACACAAAAGCACGCGCACTGAACCATAGCTTTGAGTTGCTGGTCATGTGGTATGGAGAAGAGATTCACAGACTCGCCATGTGAAGGAGAGAAGGACGTTGCAGGCATTTACAGTTAGCCCTTTCTCTATTTGCATTCTTTCTTCACTGCTTTTGAATCAATAGCACTTGATCTCATACCCAAAAACTGAATAAATCCAACTTCTTCCTTCTGGGCAATGCAACTCATACACTTAAAAAATTGCTTGTTTATTAAGCAACCTACTCCATCAACCTCACAGCAGGATCAATCGATTATTTTTCTTAGCAAGGGGTAAAATTAAGTAGGAAAGAAATTTGAACTCACTGGCTTTCCATGATTTCAAACTTCAAAATTACAAGGGGAAGAGGTAGTACAGACCAATGTTTTAAAAAGCTCGCCTCAAGACTCGCCTGAGGCTTAAAAAGCTTAAGGCTGTCTGAAAATTGCATCATGCCTAGTACTTAAGGCAGCAAGGCTCGCCTTTCACATTTTTGAATACGCTTTTTCTGCATTTATCTACGCCTATAAATTATTTTATTTTTAAATATATTTTTATATTGAAAATAATTACATCATTTTGCAAACTATAACCACGAAGCTTAAATAAAGTGAATGTTAGAAGAAAATGATATATATCTGATGGGAAGGAAGACAATTATCTGACTAGAAGAAAAGAAAACATATTCAAGAAGAAAAGGAAAGAAGTTTGAAGACATCAATAGCATGCAAAATAACTACGAATATTGGTGACGCAGAAAATGTTGACAGAGATAGCTATTTTCAGTTTTGTATCTCACCATTTGCAAGAGTAATAAGTACATTTATATAGTTTTTTCCGTTAAATTTTTATATCGTGAGGCATACGCCTTATGCGCTTCAATCCTCAAGGCTAAAGGCTCTCACAAAAATACCTTGGGCTACGCCTTAATGTTTTAAAACATTGGTACAGACTACAGAGATGAACAAGCAGACGTGGATTAATCTTAGCGGAAAGAATTAAAATTTCTAAAGATCCTCTGTTAAAAGATATTCTGCTTGAGTGGTTGACTGGCATTAAGTTTTGATGCCTTGTTCTTGTTAATAAACAGAGACTAGCCGTTCCTCACATCACCATAACTAAACCATCAGAGCTACCCAACAAAATATAGATATTTATCGGGGGAAAAAAAAACATCCTAGCTATATAAAACACAACACAATGTTTCCTCTCAATCCCAAATTGCTATTCTCAGTCTACGTTTCTTTTTATTCATGATGTGAAAACGAATGCATACAGCCATAAAAGCCACATGCACCATGCCAATCCAATTGCAAAAACAAAGAGATCCCCATCATTGATCGTTGTCGTCGACCTCAGCCATCATCCACTACGTATCACCACTCCCAAAAATGCAGAAACAGGAAGATCGAAAACGAAAACAAGGGGTGGTCCGCCTGAACTTCTTCTGGGAGCCACGCCATTGGCATGTGAACTCTGGCCGGAAAGACCAGTCCATTTTCCTCTTGGGTTTTGATTCATTTTTTGTTAGTGTGGTGACTTTCATTCGGTTTCTTTTTCTTGAACACGACTCCAGTATCTGATGCGGTGGTAGCGGAAGCTTTCAAGGGCCAAAGTACGATATGGGGAGTATTTACACAGATTGCATCAGACATTGACGTACTATTGTCATAATTTCCACGTACTTTTGATATAAAAAGGCTTGATCAGTTCTCCACGTACGAGGATTAATTTGTTAATACATTTCTAGCTTTCTCTTATATGCATGCCTGTGGTTTTGTCATGTTACTCTTTACAGTATATAGTTTTTGATTTTGCATTCTAAAGTTATAAAAGATATATAAACCCTAATTCACCATTGTTAACATATATGCTAAAGTTAACTCAACCAGTTAGTAATTTGAAAAAAATGACCCATTGTTCATTACTTTGTGAGCAAAACTAAGGAATTTGTTTTTAAAAATCATCTCTCTATAACCACCGCAATCGTACGATGATTAATTACACTCAGGAAATAAAAACCCTTATGCATGTTTCTTCAAATTAAACGTAGCTATCTACCTCTCCTTTATTTCTAATTATGTTGACAAAGCTCGATATGCAGTATCAGACCAACAGGTTGGCCAAGAAGCTCATAAGAAGCAATAAAGAATTCAATCCTATCCCTCACAATGACACAATCAATTGTAACTCTATTGATGAGTATTTTTGAAACCTTTTTTTATTTATTTACCCCAAAAGAAAAACATTTTTATTTATCCAGCAATAACAATGATGTCGACAGATCCCAAGCTAGGTTTTATTTTTGAGATCCTGATTTTACTATGATCATGATGTTAATTGAGGAAGATCGAGGTGAACAAAGAACACAACAGAAATGGAAATGGGATAGTGATCTTGGCATCCAAGGTAGTGCAGAAAGGAGTCAAAGGACTACGAAGACATGCCTTACTGTACAAGTACGTAGTGCTATATAAGCACGTCCTGATCGAACCATCTTCTCAAAAAAAACATACTAGCCCTTGCTCGCTCACATCTCAAGCCATGGCTAACCCCCTTCAATCCCTTGTCGACCACCACGTTAACCTCGGAACTGTGTGTGAGGGCAACGTAAGCCTTGAAAACCATGATGCCCTGAGGTATGCCATTGATTTGTTTGAAACAGATATGGAGGGAACACTCGAGAACCTCCGGAATGCATGGAGAGTCCGGGATAGCGATGCCGCTAAGAGGACGCTGCTGGAAATTCAAGTCACTGCCTTTGGCTTTGGCGGAGACTGCAAAGTGTCCCAAGAAGCATTGCAGTTGTCGAATGAAGTTCAAAACTGGAACGGCCACCAAGCCTTTTGGACTGCAGCTCGGCTTGAAGATTTTGAGCAAACCCTAGGAGTTCTCACCGGGTTTGTGGAACAACTAAAAGAGGTAAGATAGCCCTTGAAACTTGTTCTACTAGCTGTTTCTGAACTATAAAAACTACTGACTTGTACGTGTACTTGTTCCCTGGCCTCCATATGCAGCTACTGCCTGAAGAGGAGGAAGCGGAAGAGGATGAGCAGTTCGAACGAAGCTCCGATGAGGAAGATCGCTTCGGGGGCTCCTCCGATGAGGACAACCAAGCACTCCAGGAAAGCATGAACCGCATAAACGCCGTCTTCCTGAACATCTTCAACGTGGACCAATTGCCGAAGAATCCGCCCGCCTGTTAAACCCTGGCCTCTCTGATTTTGGTCCCTCCGGCCAGGCTTTCTGAGTTATTACTAATTCTAGTGTGTTTCCTTTGTTTTCTTGTGTCGTTTAAGCCTTTAAGGTCTGGTGTTAGGCCCAGTTGTTTGTTCGAGTCAGATGCCCCCAGTTGCTTGTTAGGCCCAGTTGTTTGTTCGAGTCGGTTTTTATGTTTTATCCCACCACCTCTCATCTGCTTCTTTTAGACTGATCTGAGAGATAGGTGTTCAGTTGTTCTCTAGACTATGTCGATGGTTACGAGACGATGAATACCATAACTGGTAGCATAGGCGGAGCCAGAAATCATATCTGAGGGGGGCCAATATAAGAATGTTAAAAAATATAAGGTAAACTTGATGGCTGAAAACTTACTATTATATAATAAAGTCATAAACTAAATTATACATAAATTAACTCATCGTTTTTGCATATTCCGAAAATCATTGTATTAGAGTTAATTTTCGCTGATATGGGAGGATTTCGAGAACTATTGCTTTGATATTAGAGTTCCTCAGTAATAATAAATATGCATTAATATACAAGCTTTAGATTCGACACTTTTTCTCTTGAAGAGTCCATGAATTGTTGATCATTTACCCATATTGACAGATGTAAGAACAAAAATGAAAAGACTCAATTAAACATCATTTTTATATTAAATACGCTGTCATTATTTATGAAGTACAATATATGCAAACATTAAGTTTCAGTGATCTAATTAAAATAATTTGTAAGGTAAAAACATAATTGTACTAAGAATAGGAATAAATTAACTACTTTCTTTAAGAAACGCTTTCTAAAAGAAGTTATTAGCATAACTAAACAACAAGAGCTTCTAAAACGTGAGGGAGTGAGGGGTGCCAATGTATATGGTTTAAGTTAGGTTTGGTTAAATTCGGCCAAGTTTTTGTAGTAAAACACATTGAGATAAAAGTTGGAGGGGTGCCATGGTCCTTGAATACTTCCGCCTATGTCTGGTAGAGTGGCTGTCACTTTAATTTTTGTCAAATGCTAGTTATTTTACTACAAATTTCTGTTGTTGATTTCGTGAGATGCATTTGATATGAATATATATGGACAACTTTTTACCAAGTGTAATTTCATCCAGAACATGTATACATGTTACCACCCCAAACTGGAACATGAAGTGTAATTTCATCCGGAACATGTATACATGTTACCACCCCAAACTGGAACATGTTCACACATCCTTCTGAAAAGAATTATGAAAATTCCAGTTCAAGTAAGAAGAGGCTAGGAGTGGACTTGCATGGGCGTTAGTACCAATTTAATTACGGTTCCCTTCGAATCTCAGTATATGATTATACTTGTTCGGTATGCACTGCGAATTGGAATCGGATCAGCCTCCAAATAGCATTCTTACATCAGTTACATGAGATGTTCAAAGTACTACAGATCGATAGAAAGATACATGACCTTCTTATCTATAAGAGAACTGGAATTCTGGAAACATACTTGATGGTATCATTCTGGTATGAATTATTACATGTGTTAGGTTCATGGCGAAGGAGCGTCTTGAAGTTACTTGCATTCATCTTGGGAACTGTACGTCATCAGCTAAAATTAAATCATAACTGCTTCATCTACTCGGTTTTTTCATTCAAAACACTATAACATGCGCTTTGCACTGGGAAAGATGCAGTACTATACTTGCTACTTTGCTAGGTGTGACTCCACAAAGGCACAAACCAAGATATCAAAGTAAAAGAGCAACTGAGCAAGGCACAACCAAGATCTGAAAGTAAAAGAGGACAGGGCAAAATCAAAGAGATAAATGAATGTGATGAAGCACATAGAGCCTAAAAATCAAACAGTTCCATGGAATAGTATACAGGTAATAATGCAAGCTGATAAAACATGTTGTTAATAGTCATCAGAATGAGTCTATCTCTCCATTGGACAACTATGTTCCAGTAGAGCGAGTTCACCATATGCCGGCCCTTATAGACATTGTAAAAGCTCGTACTCGTACAGTACTAAAGGAATGTAAAAGTACCAGTCAGATTATAGAAGACATACTACTTAAATAGTACTTGAACGGGGACTCTCAATAACGTACACTCATATTATAACTAAACTACAGATACTGTTTTGGACTCCTCGAGAACAATGGACTTCCGTCTCCTCCGGCATGCAACAGGTTTCAGGAGTTCAGGACCACAAAGATGCATTTCCAAAGCTCGCCTTTTGTATTGCAAACCAACAACTGAGATCCATTATTGCTGCCTCTGTCTTCTGTGGACTTGCAAAGTATAGAGTTTGAACCAGAAGCACATTGCACCTGGTGAAGCATAGGCCTTCTGTTGACGCTTCCACATGGAGAGCCATTTGTTGGTATTATGAGCAAGAGGTGCTAACCATTCTAACATTTCAAGCATTGCCACATTCCTCTCTGCTGCCACATCTTTAATTGATAAACAAAGCGAGCTCTGGACCGGGGGCAGCCTTTCACTTAGCTCAGCTCTCATATTTGCAGGCAACATATTGTACAGTTCATCTCTGCGTGCTTTATAAAAGTAGACAGGAGAACGTACTAAATGTTCAATTAGGATGATAATATTTGCATACTTGAGAACTAAGGCAGCAGCACCAAGTGTGTCAGGTGGAGCATCCAAGAGCTTGTACTTGCTGAAAATTGATGGACTAGGAATACTAGTGTGATCAGTATCTTCGGCCACAAGTTGAGGAACACCATAAACAGACTTGATACGACTGAAAATTGAGAAGACAGATCTTGCCAATAGAATACCTATGTAACTGAAAGTCATGTTCCACAAAGACTCCTCTTTTAACTTGTCCACCTCGAACTGCTTCAGCTCTATCTTGTGCTGAATCTCAAGCCAATTTGGACCATCCATGCGGCTTCTAGTATCTTCAAGATGCGAAACAAGTTTCATCTGGTGATACAAATCTCCGGTGACTGACACAAAACTCTTCATCTTTTTGGCCTCCTTTCCCATCTCCTCGTATGGAAGCACCCATTTAAAAGGGTCAGCACCATTGTCGATCAAATCACCAACAGCCTGCTCAAAATCCTTCAACCTAGGATCAGAGCAATGATTCTTACCAAGCCTGGCCACAGATTTTGTTAAAGGGATCATATTCTCAAACAATTCACCGGGTATTAAACCTCGAATGAAATCGGCATCATGTGACACAAGCTCTTTAAACCCCACCGAATCCGACATAAACTTTCTGAGCATCCCAACTTGTACATTATTAAGGGACTCCCATAGAGCGACCAGCTTAGACATGACATATGCAACATCAAAGGCCAAAATTCCAACCACCGGTTCCTGCTTGCAGAATCCTTCCGCCATCTCTTTAAGCCAAATCAAACTGATCGATCAATTCTGTATAAAATAACACAATCAAGAATCCTGAAATAAGTGAACTAAAACCTTAGTTTGTTCTTATCCTAGGCTTCTAGCTAGATCGATACCCTAAAAATCCAAAGTTTAAGGGGCTTTATCTGGTTCCTTCTCCTAAATTGCTCAACAAGATCGGAAGTTCGGAACCTTCTCTAGAACTAGAACGACAAAAGGAAAGCAAATTATATGTATATTTTACAAACGGACCTTTGAATCCAAGCGGCTGCAACAATACAACGAAGAGGCTGTGAAGCTCACGCGCCACCTCGCATTGGACACCGAGACGGCCTTGCTTCCTCTCCTCGCCTTTGGTTTCTGCACACTCCACAGACTTGAATACCTTTTGAAGTGAATATTTATATTTATTACTACTTACCTACCTTTTTGATATTTCGTTTCTTTCGGAAAAATCCATCTTCTGATTATACGTGGGGTGGCTGAGATGTCTTACAGAATAAAGTCAATAAACTTTCACATGCTGTTTTCCGTACGAAACCGGATCATGTGAAGACGCATGTTCCTTTAGGCTTTAGTAAAGTTTGTCTCTGACTTTCGATCTAGATTGTAATTCAGATTGGTCTGCAACGTTCCGATCTGTTCGACGCGCGCTGGACCAGCCGCTCAACTACGCGCGCAACCACCTCACCGATCTCTTCCCCTCAGCCGCGCATCCGCCGCATCGTCTACTTCGATTTTGGCATGATCGTCGTCGACGTCGTGGCCAAGTTTTGTTCTTCTTTCTTTGCTTTGATTCGGGTTCTCGAAGGCTAAAAAGGGTAGAAAAATTATGAACATGAGAGAAGAGAGCCAGTCTAACTGTTTTTGTCCTTTAACAAATGAGATATCGCCACGTGGCTGAGTGTGGCTAACTCACACTCACCTGCGTTTGTGCTTAGCACTCCCCAAATTGACATGTATGATATCATCATCATGTGACACAAACTTGCAACCTTCTGTGGGCCAGCCTGAATCTTCTTTCAGTCTCCACGACGAATTTGAATTTATTTATTTTTTTTAATTTTTTTTAAGAATTAATGATGAATCTCTTTAGTGCATGATGCCTAAGGCAAAACAGTCATAATCATCATCAATCTTTGGAAACAAAGTTTGAATAAGGAGAACAATCCAAGCTGTATCAGTAACTTGACCGAAAATATTGAATAGTAATATATGTTCTGAGGAGAAATTTTTAGGCTACAGGAGGACCACGTCATACCACGTGGTAATATGAAGTGGTTCTACATTCCAATCAAATATTGACACGTGGATTTATTACAACTAAAATATAAAATAAGATTTTCTATTTTTTTTAAATGACTTTCATGGGTCTTTGTTGAGTTTGGACTAGGGTTTAGGGATTAGGGTTTAGGGTTTGGGGTTAGGGTTTAGGGTTTAAGGTTTAGGGGTTAGGGTTTAGGGGTTAGGGTCTAGAGTGTAGGTTTAGGGTTTACAGTTTAGGGTTTAAAAAACAACAACAAACCTAAAATTGTCTTTGACAAAATAGCTGATGTGGGGAGAAATTTTTAGATGCTACAGGAGGACCACGTGGCAATATGACGTGGTCCTAGATTCCAATCAAATATTGACACGTGGATTTATTACAACTAAAATATAAAATAAGATTTTCTATTTTGTGTGAAATGACCTTCATGGGTCTTTGTTGAGTTTGGACTAGGGTTTAGGGATTAGGGTTTAGGGTTTATGGGTTAGGGGTTAGGGTTTAGGGTTTAGGGTCTAGAGTGTAGGGTTTAGGGTCTAGGGTTTAGGGTTTATAGTTTAGGGTTTAAAAAGCAACCAAAATTGTCAAAGTAGCTGATGTAATTTTTCCTTAATAAAATCCATGTGTCAATATTTGATTGGAATGTAGGACCACGTCATACTGCCACATGGTCCTCCGTAGCGTTGAAAAATTTCTCCAAAATGGGGGAGGGATCGATGGATATGGATTTAAAGTTTTAAATTGGTGCAAACGAATCATGACTCGTGCAAATGGAGGCACCCCAAACATGTATTGAATAGCACAAAGTGAATGTGATGAAGCACATAGTGGTTATTGGGAGTAGGCTTCAAGAAGTTTCAAATCTTGATATGGGATTGTACAGGAGTGCAAATGCGATTGCAGAACAGAAGTGGTAATCCTAGGCCTATTCGGAGAGATTGACCCTACGGATGGAGCTGTCAATATCAGTTCCTATCCTATGGATTTATGGACCTCAGTTTGTTGTTATGAAGATGATCATACAACTGCTTATGCTTCTATTAATGCCAGCTTGTGTTTGATATTTCTTTTCCTGCTTGGTTCTTGTGTTTGATTTGTGTTCTGCATACCTGTTTCATATATTCGTGTGCAAATAAGATCACCTAATGGCAGCTGCAGTAACTCGATCCATTCCTGGTGCACATCCTCAAGCTAGCAGATGGAAGACATTTGGTCATATGTCTTGGAAGCTCTTGCTCTGACTATCTATGATCAATCCCCAAGTATCAATTCAATCACACAAGTAATGATGTCTTCTCTATAATAATTCAAATCTGGCAGCAATATTCAGAAGGGAAATCAAAAGAAAAGTATTTGACAGAAGATGACATAAGTGCCTGATTTCACTAATTGCATCCACTGTAATGTCCCTTCTGTAACCTCTTGATATCAAGAGATAATATCGCAATCTCGAAGCTTTTAACAAGACTTTCAAATTGATATAATGGTTTGATATAACGAAATCCTCATCAATAAAATCTGTGGAGAAGATCTGCAACCTATCTGCACAACCTCTAGAGAAGCACTGAGTTATAAACAGCCTTGCATATCCATGAATCCGACCTGTCACAGGCTTCACACACAAGATAGGGTTATCAGCCTGCGGTGTCACAGTGTTCTCCACACTGTAAAAATACTTCCTTGATGTCACCGGTGGCTGCTGACTCAAATTCTTCAGATTGCTCTCAAATTTTGTGGATGGCAAATCCGTATCAATCCAATTATCCTTCAAGTGCCCAGAGTTCCATAATGGACTCCCTGCCTTGGCCTGAGGAGACTTCCTAGGCTACCACACACATATGATTGATAGTCGCATATTTGTGCGACTTTTATCATGCTAATTATTCTTATTATTTAGTTATTTTGTGATGTTTTCCTATTTTTAATTAACTTTGTTTGTTTTTAGGTGTTTGGAAGTCAAACAAAGAAAAGGAGATAATTGGGCTTAATTAGGATCCCTAATCCTAGTTGGGTTGGTGATGGATGACATATAGGTTAACTAACCTATTTCTACGGGAAAAGGGAGCTGAGAAAGGGACGAACAAGGAGAGACAAAAAGAAAGGGAACAAGAACCAGGGAGAAGAAAAAGAGAGAGAAAGAGAAGAAAGAAAGGAGAGGAAAAAGAACTCGATCGGCAAAGATCTTCTTCAATCAAGTTTTTTTCTTCTCACCCTTATTTCATCTTTCATGTATTCTCTGATGTTCTTAATCAAGATTATGTGTAACTAAACTCCTTAGTAGTTAGGGGCTGATCAAAGCCCTAGATATGTCTTCGATTTCGAACCCCAATTGATTTATATAATTTTAGATGAGAATTTCTTCACTGATTGTTCATTGATAATTCTATTGCATGTTTCATTGAGTCGACACCTTGATGCATGTTTTAGGGTTTATTATTTTGAATGTGTTTATGACTGACATGTCGTTGCATATTCTATGAGAGATAACAAGTTCTTTCCAGGTACTTGTGTGAAGTGATTCCTTGGTAATCTAAGGCTACCGACATTGACCTTAGATTCTTTGTTGCTACTCAAACGTTCTCAGATCTTCATGATTTCAGTTATTTTGGTCTAGATACCAACATTTCATAGATCAATTAATTGAGAATATAGTTAAGTCGATACCGACATTTCACTTAACATGGCAAGTAAGAGAACGTAATACGGTTAATGACCTAACGACATTGGCTTAACTGTGAGTGTATTCATCTTTAGTCATTGACATTGTTTTGGGGTGATTGAAGCGTATCTAGTGGTGGAGAGAAGTTCCTAGCTATTGTTTCTCTCATATTTACATCCATATTCACTTTTTAATATTCTGTTTTCAGCAGTACTTCTGTTTTATCTATTTTTGTTCACCAATCAAACCAACTCCGAATACCCTCAAAATTTGTGTGGTAGTCCACCACTGTGTCTAGTTACTGTGTATTTAATTTCATAATTTTTGGTTGAGTCTAGATTAGCTAATTAATTAGGTTTCTGCTCCTAGGTCGAGTCTGCCAGATTTCTGGTTTACGCGTCTGTTTGTGTCTCTTATGTGTTTAAGTCTTAGTATCACCAATCCTCTGCGGGTAATGACCCCTATTTGCCGTTTACTACATTGATATAATTGAGTTGATAATAGGGTATCTTTGTAGGTGCTTTTGCGCCTATCAATGATCCTCTTCGGCAGCAGCTCCGCTATAGTCTTGTGAAACACATTGTCATCCTGGTGGATCAAAATCAAAGATGATATCAAATAGCTCCATACCTGGCAGAATATATGCAACAAAAGTGGACCACAGGTCAACAACAGACAAAAGCCACAGTAGAAACCAGAAAACTACATCACATGAAATTAGCTAGCAGCAAGCACGCTAGCTGTGTCTTAATGTTAGACTACTGTTGTGTTCCAATGTAGCACAATCTAAGAAGGCTGTAGTACGTTTATATAATCTACGGAAAAAAATGCCCATTACATTGATCTGAAAGTTTTTCCCTTTTATACCTAACTTACACCCTCCCCAGTTTCCACATTAGGATGCATTTTCCGACTGGAAAGACATTTTCATTGATTGCCAATAACATCTTTCTGCACATTTCTGCTACACAGAAAAAAAACTGAAGTTCTGAATAAACTTGCGTAGCTTAGACCTTATAAATTTAGGGTGCAGGAAATGTAGAAAGAGTGAAAAGAGGCATTATTTAAGGCAGTTGAAGTTGCCAACTACATAGATAATCAAGTTACCAGAATTGGTAATTCCATAAACAAAAGAAAAAAATCAACCTTCAAGAAACGTGGAACAGACAACAGAGTATCTAAAATCTCCAAAAGAACAAGATGAACTTACAGAATCTACCCAGGATGCTGCCAACAACCAACGCTGATGGAATACGCCTTCTCACACGCTCAAGTTTGAACATTTCTGTATTATCATTGGTGTTGGATGATGATGTGGAGTCTGTTTTAAAATCAAGGCAAACACATAAGAAAGGGACAATGTAGTTCTTGTAGATATCTATGATTAAATTTTATCAGATATAAGAAAGTGTAGTGGCACTTCTTGTATGGAACATCTACATATAATACAGCAGAAATAATGCACACGCCCAAAATTGAAGAATTAGAGCATACAGTTCATGGCAAAGCTAAGTTTTAATAGCCTGCAATTTCATAACTAATCCAGTAGATAAAATTTCATAGTATTTTATTCAAAGTGCTAAAAGTAGTTCAGATCCTAGAACTTCAATCTATGAACTTCATAGCAGTTCTATAATAGAGACGGACAAGAAAGCTCTTTTCAGTTGTTTGCAACAACTGTGGAAACTTCCCTTCCAAGGTGACTCTTAGTACAATCTTACTTATGAGCATTATGCAAAATTTTAGAGCTTTAAAATTTGTAAAGAAAAAGGTTTAAAATGAGCAGGAAAGCATCATACTGAAGATCTTGCTTGCTGATTGAAATTTTTCAGTTCACATCCCAAGACAAGGATTGGATACAATAAAATTGTGATCTGCAGAGGAAGATTGGAAGTACATACACATTTATGAAGCATCTGAACATATAATTACCACCAAAAAACTTAAACATCGCCATCACATACCTATATGGCCAACAAATGGTGTGTCGATTAGAGAAGCAAACGGGTCTGTTACTGATGCTAGTAGCGTAGGAAGCGCAAAATGTAGTATTTCCAAGCATATCATATCAGCTTTGAAAACATTCCTGAAAGTAATATTAAGAACATATTCATAACAAATTTCAACTAAAATTCTAACAAAGAGAACCACCAACAAAGAACCCAAAAGTACATTCATTTGGGTCTGAACCCAAACCAGTTGAAGTTACCTTGTGTTTTTCAAGAACACAAAGAGAGGCATCGTGTCCATATTCCTGCAACAATTTAGGAGACAGTGTATAGCCATGAGTGGAATAAAGCCTTCTCATGGACAAGCTGAATATTCAACACAATCAAACCGCTACAGAATCCTTAATTCCGATCATCACCATTTCAAGAACAGGAAGAAGTAAAGCAGAAATTCAAGGAATCCCAACTTTATGAAAAGGCCAAACAACAGTTTGAAAAGAAAACAAAAGCAGAAAGATGAACTGGGAACGTACATTAGAACTATTCTCTCTCAAAAACAAAGAAATGAGGACCCAAAATGATACAAAGAAGGGAGAAAGCTTAATAGGGAAGAATCAAATTGATATTTTCGTTCAAAAGAAAAGATTCGGAGTTGTGAACTAACCTGATTACCCCATATAAGCAGAAACCCCGAGCCACAACCAAACGAAATAAAACTATATTATACTATGAAGTGGTATAACAATCCATGTAGATTAACCAAGTATTTCACATAGGGGTTCATCTGCTGTACGTATACATATGCCATGCATACCACTAACATGGGAGGGTGGGGAGGGGCACGTGCAGCAAACATGTCAGATTTTGTCTGTAAAAAGTGGTTTGTATGGCATATACATCTGCAGGGCAGAATTTTCTTTCACATAGGAGGCCCAACGAGAAGCACAAGAGCGGAACAGATGATCAATATATAATTTTTATTGGAGACGTGCATGTTTGTTTTCCTATTCTTTACATGAGTAGGTAAATTACAGTGTATAATTAGGATTCCCAAACTTTGTAGAATTAATTTCTTTTGACTCCTATATATACACACACACACACCTGTAATTAACTTGTAAAATAGGAAAACATGGAATTCTTAGATTGGGCAGAGCTGCCTGATAACCTCTTGGGTTTAATTTTACATCGATTAACGTCACCGTCAGACTATGTGCGGTTTAGTGTTGTTTGTAGGTCATGGAACTTTGTGGCCAAGGACAATTCACGAGAACACTCGGCTCCAATGCTCTTAACTTATTCGGGTGAAGAGAAGATATGGAACTTATGCGACATGACGAATCAAAAAGTTCTTAATTTG
>NC_020497.1:17601811-17610009 GCF_000184155.1 Fragaria vesca subsp. vesca
CTCTCTCCATCCCCGACACCATCTCATCGGAAGTCGGAGCTGACCGTCGAGGAGCGCGTGGTGCTCGACGCTCGTCAAGGATCTCAGATCGAAGGTCATGGCAGAGCTCTCTAGGATTCCCTCCCCTCCATCGCCGTTGTCGGCGCATCGGCGGCCAGGTTTGATCTCCGATTCTCATTTTCTTTGTCAAGGAGTATAGATCGAAGGTCGAGGTTGGAGCTCTCTCAGACTCCCTCCCCTCTGTTGTCGTCGGCGGCGCCACGGCAGTCAGGTCTCTCTCAGACGAGCTCCGATAGGTGAGGTCGGCGGAATTTGTGTTGACGGATCGTTATATGTTCGTCCATGTTAGTGGACTTAGCTGCAATCATTTCTAATTTTTATGTATTGTTGGATTTCAAATAGAGTTTCTTTGGTGCACATGTTGGTGACTCTACCAACTTTGATAAGATCCAAAACAGAGGAAGAAATTCATGAAGAATACTGCTTTGTAATTTTGCGAATTGGTCTGAATATTGTTCTTCATTTCGGATTTTTCAATTGTATTGAATTTGGAAGGACGAGAAAATTGAGTAGCTTTTTTATTACTAGGTAGTAGCTTTAGTTGCTTGCGATAGTAGTTTTTGCTGCTTGCGATAGTAGCTTTTGCTCCTAACAGTAGTAGCTTTTGTTTCTACGGGTAGTAGCTTTTGTTGTTTACAGTAGTAGTTTTTGTTGCTTATAGTAGTAACATTTGTTCCTAGTCGTAATAGCTTATGTTGCAGGTGGTCGATAGTAGCTTTAGTTGCTTGCGATAGTAGTTTTTGCTGCTTACAATAATAGTTTTTGCTGCTTACAATAATAACTTTTGCTACTAGGTTTTGCTGCTTGCTGTAGTAGCTTTTGCTGCTGGCGGTAGTAGCTTTTGTAGTCGGTAGTAGTAGCTTTTCTAGTCGGTGGTAGTAGCTTTTGTTGCTGGCAGTGATAGCTTTTCTTGCCGGTGGTAATAGCTTTTCTTGCCGGAGCTCTTCCTTCATCCTCAGCGATCTTCTTTGATCTAAGCCTTACTGCTTTCTACTTCCTTGGCAGTAGTTTTTGTGGTATTGTGTAGTAGCTTTCTACTTCCTTGGTACTAGCTTTTGTGGTATTATGTAGTAGCTTTCTTGTCCTTTGGTAGTAGCTTTCGTGTTCCTTGGTAGTAGCTTTCTTGTACTTTGGTAGTAGCTTTCGTGTTCCTTGACAGTAGCTTTTGTGGATTGTGTAGTAGCATTTGGTAGTAGTAGCTTTCTTGTTCCTTGGCAGTAACTTTCATATTCGTAGCTTTCGTGTTCGTAGCTTTCTTGTACTTTGGCAGTAGCTTTCGTGTTCCTTGGTAGTAGCTTTCTACTTCCTTAGCAGTAGCTTTTGTGGTATTGTGTAGTAGCATTTGGTAGTAGTAGCTTTTGTAGCTGGTGATAGTAGCTTTTGTGGCTGGTGGTAGTAGTTTTTGTGTTCGTCAGAAACCTCACAATAGTAGCTTTTGTAGGCGGTGGTAGTAGTTTTTGTAGCTGGTGGTAGTAGCTTTTATGGCTGGTGGTAGTAGTTTTTGTAGCTGGTGGTAGTAGCTTTTATGGCTGGTGGTAGTGGTTTGTGTTCGTCGGAAACCTCACAGTAGTAGCTTTTGTAAGCGGTGGTAGTAGCTTTTGTAGACGGTGGTAGTAGCTTTTGTGGCTGGTGGTAGTAGCTTTTGTGTTCATCGGAAACCTCATAGTAGTAGCTTTTGTAGGCGGTGGTAGTAGCTTTTGTAGCTGGTGGTAGTAGCTTTTATAGCTGGTAGTAGTAATTTTTGTCATCATCAGAGGTCGGCCGGAAACCTCACCGGAGGTCGGTCGGAAATCTCACCGGAGGTCGGTCGGAAACCTCGCCGGAGGTTAGCCGGAAACCTCACCGGAGGTCGGCCGGAAACCTCGCCGGAGGTCAGCTGGAAATCTGGCCGGAGGTCGGCCGAAGACTATTCTGAAATAAGAGTGGTTGTTGACTTTTTATACTAGTGGCATTCTTGTAAATATAAAAGAGAAAATCTAATTTTTTTGGTTGAATGGCAGTCTGTAATTACGTTGAACTTTAATACTTAATATAAAACCTTATTTAGACTTGGGTGGACTTATGTGGGTAAAAATGTTGGGGTGGACCTATGTGGGAAAAAATGTCTCAAAGTGGACTTATATGTAATTGGCCCTTGTTAAAAGTTGGAAATAGAATGGCAAGTCAAGGTTTGCTATTATTATTCAATGGCTGACATGAACATTCAACAGTGAGAGAAGACTTTGATCTTCCAGATGAATGCCTAACTGCAGCACGTTCCCTATCTGCATATATCACTTTCTCAACATTATCTGGGATTAACCTACCTTCTTTCTCAATTGTATGAAAACAACTGGCTGCGTTGTCTCTTCTTCTCTCATTGACTCCACTAGCTGCGATGTATAGAAGGAAGAAATCCCTATATCATGACATTATTGCTGACCGATGAAGGGAAATAGAAACTCCGATTAAACAAATTGGTATGTGAATGATGGTTTATTGGATGATCACAATCGTACAAAACTATGCTATAATATACAAGTTCCAGAGGCTATTCTAGGTAAGGAATAAATACAAATAAACCAGATCCTACATTCACTCCTATAATCACAATAGTGGCTATCGATCCATCAATCATGCCAGCAGCAAATCAGCAATATATTTTCTTCCTTTTAACACTCCCCCTCAAGTTGGAGTGTGTATGTCAATAACACCCAACTTGCTAAGATGCATGTGAAAAATTGGTGCTCGCAAGGGCTTTGTGAATAAGTCTGCAATCTGTTCTCCAGTTTGCACATATGCTGTTCTGATTTCACCTTTTTTAATCCTCTCACGAACTGTATGACAATCAAGTTCTATATGCTTCATTCGCTCATGATAAACCGGGTTTGCAGTGATATGCAGAGCCGCTTGGTTGTCACAAAACAGCCTTGCTGGTGCCGAATGAGGTACACACAAATCCTTCAACAGGTACCTCAGCCAAGTTAGTTCACATGTAACTGAGGCCATTGAACGATATTCAGCCTCAGCAGAGGACCTTGACACCGTGACTTGTTTTTTACTTTTCCATGACACAAGTGATCCACCAAGGAAAATACAATACCCGGTAACTGACCGGCGTGTAACAGGACACCTTGCCCAATCAGCATCACAATATCCAATCAAATGCAATTGGCTGTTTGAAGGAAATAATAGACCTTGTCCTGGAGCTGTTTTCAAGTATTGAAGAAGTCGAAGGGCTGCCTTGAAATGATGTAGCTTGGGGTCTTGCATAAATTGGCTAAGAGTGTTCACAGAGTATGTGATATCCGGCCGAGTGATTGTGAGATAAATTAATTTCCCAATCAACCGTCGATATCGAGTAGGATCTTTGAGGCTATCACTCCCTTTTTCTGTCAGTACCAAATCCGGTTCCATAGGCACTTTTGCAGGTTTTACTCCAAGTAAGCCAACTTCCTCCAAGATATCTAAAGTGTACTTTCGCTGACAAACAGAGATTCCAGCCTTTGATCGTGCCACCTCAATGCCAAGGAAGTATTTGAGAGGTCCAAGATCTTTGATTTTAAAACAGCTGTTGAGGAAGACTTTGAGATCATTGATAGCCTTCTCATTGTTCCCTGTTATGACCATATCATCAACATACAACAACACCACAGTGATGAAATCTCCACGAACCTGTGTGAATAAAGAATAATCAGCTCGGGATTGTTGAAAACCAATTTCTTGGATAGCTGAAGAGAAACGTTGAAACCAGCTACGGGACGCTTGTTTAAGTCCGTAAAGCGACTTGTGGAGTCGACAAACTTCATTCTCCCCCTGTCGACAGTAACCAGGTGGAGGAAGCATGTATACTTCCTCAAGGAGTTCACCATGAAGGAAGGCATTCTAGACATCCATCTGGTGCAAAGGCCAATTTCGAACCGCAGCCACAGACAGGAGACAACGGACAGTGATCAGTTTGGCGACCGGAGCAAAAGTGTCTTTGTAATCGATTCCCTCACGTTGAGTGTAACCTTTGGCGACAAGACGAGCTTTGTAGCGCTCGATGGAACCATCAGCATGATATTTGATCTTGAAAACCCATTTGCATCCAATGGGTCGCTGACCAGGAGGGAGGGGAACCATGGACCATGTGTTATTATCCTCAAGGGCCCGAATCTCAGAATTCATTGCTGCAATCCACTGAGGATCATGACTGGCCTGTGTATAATTTGCTGGCTCGACCAACTTGGAGATATTATGCACAAAAGAGCGGTAAGCACCAGACAACCCAGAATAAGAGACATACCGTTGCAATGGATAGCGGGTGCCGGACGTGGAGGAAGAGGCAGCAGGGCCGAGCAGGGTAGCATGGTGGGTCTTGTAGTCACGAAGATAGGGAGGTGGTTGGTGGAGGCGAGTGGAACGACGAAGAACAGTGGGTTGTGGGGAGGCAGCACTGGAAGGTGACGAGGACGAAATTTGTGGCTGTGATGGTGGCGGCTGAGGGAACGGGGATGGCAACAAGGAAGGAGAAGAAGCAGTGGGCGAGAGCGGAGGCGAAGAGACAAGGGAAGGCTGGGGTGGCACCGGATCTGCCGACTGTGGAAGGGTGGCGTCGGGCGGTGATGACGACGCCGAAGAAGCCGGGCCCGACGGCGACTGGGAGGTGGGTGCAAACAGAGTCGATGGAGGAAGAGACAGGGTAGAGGTAGGAAGAGAGGAGGCCGCAGGTGGTGAAGTGTGTTGAGGAGAAGTTGGGTGACAGAAGAGGGATTAGAGAGTGACAAATTGGGCTGAGGAGAGTGGGCTATGGATTGGGCTGGGTCAACCATAGGTAAAACAGGATAGTCTTCTCCTCAACAGGAAATTTGGCGAAGGGAAATATATGTTCATGAAACGTGACATCTCTAGAGGTAAAAAACTTTTTGGTGTCAAGATCATACAATCGATACCCTTTTTGGCCAATGGGGTATCCAATAAAAATGCAACGACGTGCACGGGCATCAAATTTATGAACAGGAATAAGGTTGGTAGCATAACATAAAGAACCAAAAGTTCGAAGGTGAGAATAGCTTGGTGGTGTGTTATGCAAGAGTTCATATGGAGATTTGTGAGAAAGTAAAGGTGTGGGAAGACGATTTATGAGATAGCAAGCGGTTTGGATACTCTCACCCCAAAATTGTAACGACAAATTGGCTTGGAATCGAAGAGCTCGTGCCACATTCAAAAGATGGCGATGTTTGCGCTCGACTACCCCATTTTATTGAGGTGTATATACGCATGTGTGTTGGAAAATGGTGCCATGTTCTGCCAAAAAAGAACGCAAGGATGTGAATTCACCCCCATTGTCAGCACGCAAAATTTTGATGTCACGATTAAATTGTGTTTTGACCCATGAAAAAAAAGGATTTCAGTAAAGATTGAGTATTGGATTTGAAACTCATAAGATGTACCCAAGTGAAACGAGTAAAATCATCAACGATGGTTAAGAAATAACGAGCCCCAGAATGGGAGTGAGTTTTGTGCGGACCCCAAATGTCACAATGAATTAAATCAAAATGTGAAACTGTTTTTATTGAACTGGAAGGAAAAGACAACCGAGTTTGTTTTGCTAAAGGACAAATGTCACAAATGTGATGAGGGTTAAACATAATTTCTGGGATAACTTTAGAGAGATAATGGAGAGGTGCAGTAGATGGATGCCCAAGACGTTGGTGCCATAGGATGGAGGTGCGAGAGATATGATTGGCAAGGTGAGGGTTCTGTTGTGGTGTGAGGTAATAGAGCCCATTAAAATGCTTGCCCAGGCCAATCGTCCTCTTCGTATCCACGTCCTGCACAACACAGAAATCCGGACAAAAGATTACAATACATCTCAAGGATCGTGTCAACTTGCTCACAGAAATTAAGTTGACATGAAATTTAGGAACATGCAAAACTCCATCAAGAGATAATTCTTGTGATAATTTGATAGACCCAGTACTTTCAATTTCAGCTTGTCCTCCATTAGGTAAACCAACAAAATCATGGGTTGTTCTTATCTTATTGTGAGTGGGTGACAAATATGAGACGTGATCAGTTGCCCCACTATCCACAATCCAACATAACGTCGAATGAATATCACTATTTATCTCTTTGCAATTGGGTGTGAATATACCTGTCGCATTTGCGAATGGTTGATTATTACCGTTCTTTTCGTGCAGCATGGCCATGATTTGCTTGTATTCATTAGCTGTGAGGGTTGGGCTTTCATTTGTGGATTCCTTCTTCAACTCAATGTTGTGGGCTGAACCTCTTTTGTTTCTGGGCTTCACATTCTTGCCATGCCATTTGTGGCCCACTGGAAACCCTTTCAGGTAAAAGCAGCGATCCACCAAATGAGTGTCTTCCTCACAATACGTGCATTTCAATGGTTTGCGGAAGAAGGAAGATTTTGGTGGATCTGATGTCCTCACAGCCTGCATAGCATGAGATGTTTGTGGGATATCTCGACGAGCTGCCGCCTCCATCTGCCTCTCATGTTGAAGGATCAAACCATGAACCTTCCTTGTGTTTGGAAGAGGACTCATCATCAAGATTGACCCGCGAATAGTTGAGTAAGATTCATTCAACCCCATGAGGAATTGCATGACTCTCTCTTTCTCCTCCCGGTCAAACAACATCTGCATAGCATCACAACTACAAGCAAGAGGTTCCTGGTAAGAGGATAATTCATCCCAAAGAGCTTTGAGTTTAGTGTAATAGATAGAAGCAGATTGCTGGCCTTGACGACATTCGGCGATCTCTTGCCGAATTTGATAAATCCTTGAATCATCTCCTTGAGAGAATAAATCATGGAGATCTCTCCACACTCCAAATGCCGTATCAGAGAAGATCACTCCACATGCAATGCTTGGTTGAATTGAGTGAACGATCCATGATAACACCATGTCATTGCAACACTTCCACATAGGAAACCTTGGATCAGTGCGTGAAGGTGGTTTTATTGTACCGTCAATCAGTCCTATCTTGTTCTTGGCGCTGAGACTAAGGCACATAGCTCGGCTCCATTCTCCATAGTTGTTTCCGTCCAGCAGTGTACTAACCAGTTTGAGCCCTGGTGTATCAGATGGGTGTAAGATCAAAGGGTTGGGTGTGTCAAAATCATTCACATCTTTGTCTTTAGGTGAAGGAATGACTTTGGTGTTTTGTGATTCTGGGGTTTCAATGACCTCAACCATGGTGTCTGTGTTTGTTTGTGGCGAAAGTAGTGGGTTGTTTGTGGCGGAAGTAGTGGGTTAGAGACACCAGAATTGGTGCTCTGATACCATAAACAAATTGGTATGTGAATGATGGTTTATTGGATGATCACAATCGTACAAAACTATGCTATAATATACAAGTTCCAGAGGCTATTCTAGGTAAGGAATAAATACAAATAAACCAGATCCTACATTCACTCCTATAATCACAATAGTGGCTATCGATCCATCAATCATGCCAGCAGCAAATCAGCAATATATTTTCTTCCTTTTAACACCGATCCCTTTAGTAATAATAAGTAACATAGAAGATATTCGTCAAACAACGTAACTATAATACGTTGGGTCAAGAGATGCACTAGAGAATGTTAACACATGAAAAATACGAGTTTTCAAGAGATCTGCAAGCATATAACTTAACATGTAACATTACTTGCTTGTTCTTTTTTCAGAATTCACTCCTTACCTGCTTTATCTATTTAGAATGTTCCTTAAATTGTTGAAGAAGGATCTATTTCCGGCACAGTGGTACAATCTATAGGCAATGTCACAAGTCAAACCGGGAAACAATTTCCGTTCAAAAATATCAGAAAGAGACAAAGGACGTTTTCCCACCAAAATTCAAAAAGTCTCCGAATCTTCCCTTCCAATTCTACCCCTCAACCCCTCTCTTAAAACCCCCAGACACACCTTTCACTCCTCCCTCCCAAAATGGCCCTCCGCCTCCTCCTCCTCCTCCTCCTCTCCAGCGCGTGGACTGCACTCTCTATCACCCTCTGCCCTCCCTGCGGCACCACCGCCGTCCCCTACCCCCTCTCCACCTCCCCCACCTGCGGCGACCAGTCCTACAAACTCCTCTGCCTCAACAACTCCTCCCTCCTCTTCCCCACTCTCAACAACTCGTACCCCATCTCCTCCATCATCCCCTCCTCCCAA
>NC_020497.1:17610029-17611282 GCF_000184155.1 Fragaria vesca subsp. vesca
GTCGTACGCCCCTCCTCTTTCCTCTCCCCCTCTTCCTTCGTCACCACTGACGTCATCCACCAGGGAATCCAGCTCAACGAGTCCCTCCCCTTCAACGTCACCAGCAGCAACACCATCCTCTACCTCAACTGCACCGACTCGATCCTTCGCTCGCCGCTCAACTGCACGGCGTCGAGCTTATGTCATACTTACGTCAACAACACGAATTCTGTGGAGTCGTGTAGGGAGTCGCCGATTTGCTGCACGTTCCGGGCGGGCGGGTCGTCGACGTCGTATATGATCCGGGTCAGGGACTCGGGTTGTAGCGCCTATACGAGCTTTGTGAACTTGGATTCGGGTTTTCCGGTGGGGAAGTGGCCGGAGCCGGGTGTGGAGATACAGTGGGTGGCGCCGAGGGAGCCGGTTTGCGGTGAGAAGTCGGATTGTGACGGGAAGTCGGTGTGTGGATCCGACCCGGTTCAAAACGGGGTGCGGAGGTGTTTTTGTAATTCCGGGTTTAGGTGGGACCCGGTTTCAGGGTTTTGCGTTGATGGTGAGTTTTTGTTTTTGTGATATTGTATACGTGGCCGTCAATGTTGACTTTTTTGTGGACTTGGGTGATTGTGATTGGCTGAGAGAGATGCTAATGTTTGACTTGTTTTTATTGGCAGAGAGTATTGGTTCAAAGGACAGGACTGGACTAATAGCAGGTAAATTGCCATTGTACTTGACAAGCGCCACAGGCGCATCAAGAAAGCTCAAGACCTCCTGACCAAAGAGCGAGAAGCAATCCTGAATGCAAATGGAGGCAGAGCCGCAAAAGTCTTCACCGGAAAAGAGATCAAAAAGGCAACAAGCAACTTCTCCAGAGACCTCCTCTTGGGTGCTGGTGGATATGGTGAAGTCTACAAAGGAACACTTGAAGATGGCACTGTCGTGGCTGTGAAGATCGCCAAGATTGGAAACACCAAAGGCACTGATCAGGTCCTAAATGAGGTCCGAATTCTGTGCCAAGTTAACCACAGGAGTCTTGTGCATTTGCTTGGTTGCTGTGTTGAACTAGAGCAGCCTATTATGGTGTACGAGTACATTGAGAATGGAACTCTACTTGAACATTTGCAAGCTCGAAAAGGTAATGGTCGATCAATTCTTTCGTGGACTCAGCGTCTCCAAATTGCGCACGACACTGCTGAGGGTCTTGCTTATCTTCACTTCTCAGCAGTGCCTCCAATTTATCACCGTGACGTGAAATCTAGTAACATTCTGCTTGACTA
>NC_020497.1:17611302-17613021 GCF_000184155.1 Fragaria vesca subsp. vesca
CTAGTCGTACGCCCCTCCTCTTTCCTCTCCCCCTCTTCCTGCGTCACCACTGACGTCATCCACCAGGGAATCCAGCTCAACGAGTCCCTCCCCTTCAACGTCACCAGCAGCAACACCATCCTCTACCTCAACTGCACCGACTCGATCCTCCGCTCGCCGCTCAACTGCACGGCGTCGAGCTTATGTCATACTTACGTCAACAACACGAATTCTGTGGAGTCGTGTAGGGAGTCGCCGATTTGCTGCACGTTCCGGGCGGGCGGGTCGTCGACGTCGTATATGATCCGGGTCAGGGACTCGGGTTGTAGCGCCTATACGAGCTTTGTGAACTTGGATTCGGGTTTTCCGGTGGGGAAGTGGCCGGATCCGGGTGCGGAGATACAGTGGGTGGCGCCGAGGGAGCCGGTTTGCGGTGAGCAGTCGGATTGTGACGGGAAGTCGGTGAGTGGATCCGACCCGGTTCAAAACGGGGTGCGGAGGTGTTTCTGTAATTCCGGTTTCAGGGTTTTGCGTTGACGGTGAGTATGATATTGTATACGTGGCTGTCAGTTTTGACTTTTTTGTGGACTTAGGTGATTGTGATTGGCTGAGAGAGATGCTAATGTTTGACTTGTTTTTATTGGCAGAGAGTATTGGTTCAAAGGACAGGACTGGACTAATAGCAGGTAAATTGTTAATCTAATCTCTTGTTTATGTGATGATATTGTTTGTTAATCGAGTGTTTTGAGTTGTTTACGATATCTTCATTCATCGATAGATGAATTTGGTTTGATCTCAAGTTATTTTATAATGGTAAAGAGTTATACGTTGCTATCAAAAGTTCGTGCTTTGCTGATATTCTGCTATAGGAGGTTTGTGAACATCTAATGAGAGTTGATATTTTGGACAAAGGCTAATGAGAGGGGATATTTTGGTATTTGATTATACTTACGCTCAGAAATTTGTTTGGTGAATTGGTGAATCACTTAGATAATTTTGCAGACTATTGATAGAGTTCAATAAACTGTAAGTAGTGAAATACAGAAATATGATGATATGTTTCGGAGTGTGCTTTAGTTCAGACATGAGGACACCAATTTGTTTAAGTTACAATAGGCTAAATTCCATGCCAGATTGATTAGTGACTATTACTGACTAACAATGAGCGAAAAACTTGTGCAGGCTTGACTATTCTGGTATTGGGGCATCACTACTTGCAGCAGCAATTGCCATTGTACTTTACAAGCGCCACAGGCGCATCAAGAAAGCTCAAGACCTCCTAACCAAAGAGCGAGAAGCAATCCTGAATGCAAATGGAGGCAGAGCCGCAAAAGTCTTCACCGGAAAAGGGATCAGAAAGGCAACAAGCAACTTCTCCAGAGACCTCCTCTTGGGTGCTGGTGCATATGGTGAAGTCTACAAAGGAACACTTGAAGATGGCACTGTCGTGGCTGTGAAGATCGCCAAGATTGGAAATACCAAAGGCACTGATCAGGTCCTAAATGAGGTCCGAATTCTGTGCCAAGTTAACCACAGGAGTCTTGTGCATTTGATTGGTTGCTGTGTTGAACTAGAGCAGCCTATTATGGTGTACGAGTACATTGAGAATGGAACTCTACTTGAACATTTGCAAGCTCGAAAAGGTGTTGGTCGATCAATTCTTTCGTGGACTCGGCGTCTCCAAATTGCGCACGACACTGCTGAGGGTCTTGCTTATCTTCACTTCTCAGCAGTGCCTCC
>NC_020497.1:17613041-17645350 GCF_000184155.1 Fragaria vesca subsp. vesca
TTAATAGTCAATACACAGGAGTCCGGTGCCGGTGCATAATCTTATTGAGCTAGGCACACGATAAATGACTTCCGATATAAATTCCGGCTGCATATGTTGGAGCACCAACTTATGTAGATAAGCATATGCATTTTATATCATCTTTTAATTTGCCAGAAGATACAGCAAAGTACAAGAGGCGCCCACAGAAAACATCTTGTGTTGGCATGAGTTGTCCTAACTGTTCAACTAGCTAAGCTACCAATATGATGAATTGTAGTTGAAGATAAGATTTATAGATTATATATTAGATTGGTGATTCTTACTCGTGTTTTTTGATACTCAAGGTTAGCTCAGAAAACGAATATATGCATGCCTTCTTTGACAAAATATGCAAAGGGAAACAATGACTTGGATTTGGGGCTTGAGCTCATATTCACATACCCATTTTGGGTTGGTGTGATCACACTTAAAGGAAAAAGTGCAGAATATAGGGCAGCCAATGCTTGGAGGAATAGCAATGGAGCATAGCCAAATATATATGACTTGATCTTTGGTCAAAGCAGGGATCCTAAAAGGTCAACTACTATAGTTAGGTCACTTGCATGAAGACCTACATCACATATTAAACTTGTGAAGAGGAACAACCAGAACTTTTAAGAACACACATATTCGAAGTGTTGGACTCATGAAATTTTCTTTTGAAGGCTATGTGAAAAGCTTGGTAAATCGTAAGGTTACGTGTTGAGTCTTTTTTCCTGCCTATTCACAAAAAGAAATAGAACATATGTAATCGATAAGCTTTTTAACCGAGTGACATATATTGGAAATAAATTACGATTGTCTCTTTCCTTACTAATATTTAATTGTGACATTAGCCGACATAAACAACCTCTAACTTTAGAATTATTTGCCCAACCGAGTTAGTTACTGACGTGATTCACTAAATCACATTAAATGCATTTCTGTTTTAGTTTATATGCTTCAACTTGATCCTCATTTTCGCTCTTGTATCATCAAACTTTGTTTAGATGCACATTGACGGTCGCTATTTTCTGTGAGAACCAAGCAAAGTGGAGGAGGCTGAAAGTGAAATTAGCTGGAATTATACTTAGCATTGATTTCGGGTCACATTTCTGTTTCGAATTATGTGGATCTTATATTAAACGCACAATTCAATCTGGGTCGGTAGGTGCTTGCATCTTATGTGGAATATGCTTTGCCCAGTTGGCAAATCTGGCCTCAAGTTGCTACTTGATGTTGAAGGCAAATAGTATTATTTGAAAACTGCATCTTCTTCAATCACATCATTAATCATTTACCACTTTCTATTTTACTGTTACACTTTGAACTTTGAAGTGTATAATCTACTAGTTTAACACTTTAATCCATTGAGTTACAGCTTCACACGACAGATTAATCAAAGTTGATTAAAGTCAATGTACTAATATTTTAGAGTAGCTCCTCTTCCGAAGCTTAATTAGTAGTCTAATTTTTCCTATTTCTGTTCTTCTAAGCATCTATAGCTTAAAAATTAGTAGAAGATACTCCTTCACCATTCTCCCAAATGAAAACTCACTTTCACTTGGAGAATCTCGTACTTATGGTATAACATTTATATAAAGAGATAAATCAGCACATAGATTTTATTGTTGTTCGAGATTGATACAACTTTGAAACTTTTTAAAGAAATCAACTTAGAATGTTATTCGACAATTATGGTTGTTCACACAATAACATTCAAAAACCAGTAAACCGAGAAATATAAATTTATCGCCTAAAAAAAATTTTAACTAATCTTTTCTTAGAGATACTTAAAAGAGCATCTCTTACATGTTAGGAAACAGATTGCACTTCAATGCTTTCTTCGTCACTGCTCCTCCCCCAAACAAAAGTGCAGCAAGGAGCATGCTATGGAGTGGCATGCATGTATAAACTAAAAGTTCTGTTTTTATAATAAATGTTGTTATTTAACAATATATTTTAATTTAGTTTTTATAGCATCGCTTTAGGCATGCATGTCTCAGGCGTGAATCGTGCAAGATTTCACCAAAAACGTCTTGAGGATATCTATAAAAGAATATTATTATTAGTTATTTCTACATGTATGAATAATTTACGTCCCAAACTTATGAAACATAACACTTAGACAAATCATCGCCTCAAACACTCTCCTTTTGAAACATTGATACCATTATGCAAGATGTAAAATCCCAAAGCTATTCGAAGTGAAACTCTATCAACATCACATTTCATCGTCATTCCCTCACTCTGATTGGCCAAAAAGTAAAATCCTACTAAATGAAAGGACCATGACCGTATCTCAATTTCTAGAATCTAAATAATTTTCGCCAAAACAAAAACAAATCGAAAGGTACTAATTTATCCACAGAAGAAGGAGACGAGATTACGAAACAGCCCCGAAATTGCGCCCGCCAAGTCCCAAACAAAGGGCGGACGTGAACACGCTTAATCGGAAATTCACTCAACCCGATTAAAATATCCGCCAGAAAAAGAAAAAGAAAAAAGAAAAGAAAAAAGGAGGGGGTTCGTTAATGTGGGCGGGTATATAAATGGATAGAGGGAAGCTGATTTTAACCAACCCAAGAAAAAAGAAACGCCTTCCAGCAAAACCAACCAGCTTCATCTCTCCTCTCTTCTGGTTCTTCTTCTTCCATTACCCTGACGGATAATCAAAACCGTTAGGGTCACACCTCACAAAGGCCTCGCCGCCCTCCCCCATTCACGAGCTCTCTTCCTCCGGTTTCGGGGTTTGTGTGATTCGCTGAGATCCGAGGTAAATTGAGATTGATTGAGTAGTCCTGGTCAAACATTTGAGATTTTGTTGATCTGTTTGAGCTGGATTGGACAATGCGCAGGGCATTGGTGTGTGTATCATTTGATTTGTTTTGTTTCGATTCAGGATTTTGGTTACAATTCGATTCGCGTTGATGGTAATGGTCAGATCCGATACTAACGGTGATTGATATGTTGATTTATTTGCGATCTAATGGTTCAATTTGGTTCAAAACAGATGCCTTACATTGAATTTCGGTCATATTATTAATCATTTACAGCTGTTTTTGCATTTTGCTTTCGAAAAGTTTTCTCCTTCACTCCATCAATTTGTGAAATTTGGTATTAAAAATCATTTAATTTCGACAAGATAAGGCAGTATGGCGGGGCAGGGAATTAGACACCTTGGAAGTAATGTGGCTTTGTTTGTATCTTGATTAATGCACTGTGAATCATGTTGTCTATGAAGTTTCGTCGGTTTTGTTTGTTTCTGTGGCTGAATTTTGGTGCTATTTCGTTATCAAGATCTGGGGGGATCAAGAATTGTTTTTCTTTTTAATTGATGATTAAGCTGGCAAGTGAGCAAAAGAAATATATAAGAGGTTTAAACTTTGTGTAGTGTACTTGAAGCAACAGTCTTCTTTCTACTGGATTCTGATGCAAAACGATTAGCCTTTGTTTTCATTAAAACATCCAGCCTGGAACGTGTTCTTGTTTCTTGATAGCATCTTTCTTTTACTGTCACTTTTTGATATTGTAGAGGGTATTCTGACTGTGTTAATATCAGGGAAAGCAGAGGACATATCAAGATGAAGGCACTTATTCTCGTTGGAGGTTTTGGAACACGTTTGAGGCCATTGACACTTAGTGTCCCTAAGCCACTTGTTGACTTTGCCAACAAACCCATGATCCTGCATCAGGTACAATTTCATGATCTTCATTCCTATGTCATGGAAATATAGAGATTAAAAAGTAAAAGATGAAGTTGTTTAATAAAAAAAATGACGGTATTTGCCTGCGCAGAGATGTTGTATTATGTCACGAGCTCTCCCATAAATAATGCATTGGTACATTTTTTTTCCAGATCGAGGCGCTGAAGGCAATTGGTGTGACTGAAGTGGTTCTGGCTATCAATTACCAACCAGAGGTAAATGATGCGTGGTAAATCATGTATTTTCAATTTTTTTTTTTGTTAGTGAAGCTTTTGATGCTACTGAAATTTTATTGATTACTTATACTCATTCTTATTTTCACAGGTGATGCTGAATTTCTTAAAAGAGTTTGAGACAAAGGTTGGGATCAAGATCACTTGTTCACAAGAGACTGAACCCCTAGGCACTGCTGGTCCTCTTGCTCTTGCTAGGGACAAACTGATAGACCAATCTGGTGAACCCTTCTTTGTCCTTAACAGTGATGTTATCAGTGAGTACCCACTAAAAGAAATGATTGAATTCCATAAATCCCATGGAGGAGAGGCATCTATAATGGTGACCAAGGTAATTCCCTATTATAATTTTATTTGATAATTTGCATTTTTTTGTTGTTGGAAGTGTTGTCGAAACTTTTAAATGAACTGGCCTGGAAATTAATGTCTTCTTATCATGCAGGTGGATGAGCCATCAAAATATGGAGTGGTGGTTTTGGAAGAGTCTACAGGGAAAGTGGAGAAATTTGTGGAGAAACCAAAATTGTTTGTTGGCAACAAAATCAATGCTGGAATATATTTGTTAAATCCTGAAGTTCTTGATCGTATTCAACTGAGACCAACCTCAATTGAGAAAGAGGTTTTCCCAAAGATTGCATCAGAGAATAAGCTCTTTGCAATGGTCCTCCCAGGGTTTTGGATGGACATTGGACAGCCAAAGGATTATATCACAGGCCTGAGACTGTACTTAGACTCGTTGAGGAAGAAGTCTTCATCTAAGTTGGCCAAAGGCACTCACATCGTGGGAAATGTTTTGGTTGATGAGACTGCTACGATTGGTGAGGGGTGCCTGATTGGACCAGATGTTGCAATTGGTCCCGGTTGTGTGGTCGAATCAGGAGTTAGACTTTCTCGCTGCACAGTAATGCGTGGTGTTCGGATCAAGAAGCATGCTTGCATTTCCGGCAGTATCATTGGGTGGCACTCCACTGTTGGACAATGGGCTCGTGTGGAGAACATGACTATCCTCGGTGAAGATGTTCACGTAAGTGATGAAATCTACAGCAACGGAGGTGTGGTTTTGCCTCACAAAGAAATCAAGTCGAGTATTTTGAAGCCAGAGATTGTTATGTGAGGGTATGCTCTTGTTTTGTTTTCAAGGAATCACAGAATGTGTCTAGAGAGTTAGTAACTTAGTTTGTCCTAAATGCATTTTTCTTTTTTCCTATTCTTTTCTTGCTCAGTGTAAAGGTTCTGTGCTCCTTGTTATGTTTGAAGGGTCATTGTCTTCTTTGACTTGATTGTTGTGCAATATGTAGTATTGTATGTATATAGGAATAAATTATCAAGGTTTGTTTCTCTGGCTTTGTAACTTATCAAGCTTGAATTCTTTTATGAGTACATCACTCATTTTTGTTATTAAAATTGGCAGTGGTCACTGGTGGGTACTATGTTTTTAGTGCTGGGATCTCTTCGATGACCCAATAAGATTCTCTTGAGAGTGTCGGTGGCATATTTTGAACTGTTTTTGGTTTATTTTTTGCTAATCTGTTGCTAATCGTTTCGTGATAAAGTTCATCCCGTCTCATAATTGCTTGTTCATTACCATCACTGAGATTGTGACCTAAAAAAGCAAATTTGGCCCTCTGGGAACCAAAGAAACAGCTCTAGGTGTTGTGATTGTTGTCTTACAGTTCTATGTGGCAGGAACACTTCAGCCATCTTAATCCAGCTAAATTTGACAGACAAATCCTATCATGGCTTTCATTTTTTATGAACAATGAGTGTTGGCAAGATAGATACTTTAATAAAAAAAAGATAGATACTTCAGTGAAAATAACAAGCCACTGTCAAATGATCCATACTGTCATCATCTTGTCCTCAAGTGACAATTAAAAACAAGAATGAAATTTAATGAAATTTAGAAAGGAAAAGGAGGAGGAAAACGATGGGGAATGGGAGGTCTACCATGTGAAAAGCTACAGAGACAGAGGCAATAATTGAGCGAAATAAGATTGTATAATGTATAAGATTTCCAGACCTACTTCCATTAGAAAACTAAAACACGTGCTCATTCTTAAATCATGGATCCAAAATCCAATTACAAGACTTTATGGACTCAGAAATCTGTAGCAAAATTGCTCTCAGATATACTCATCAAGAGTCAAAACTGGTCTTTTTTGATGTGTGTCTCATTATATTTACAGAGGAATATCAAACAGTAAGTTGTTTGTGAAGTTGGTATAAATTGTTGTCTTTTACACTGCACCTAGCAGCCAAAACATGACAAGTGAGGAAACAGCGAGGAGGAACCATGAGATAAAAGCAAAAGCCACCCCGATTTGGAACCTGGTGCATGGAAGCATCTTTCCGCAGTAATCCAAGTCTCTCGAGTACAGGACTACCACCCCAGCCGATGAGCATGCACCTGCCAGTGAAAGAGTAGCCGTCACCTGCATTTTCATTTTTGTTAAACACAGAGTTAGCTAACTAACTACACATTTAATGATAAGGCTGCTTCATATCCTAACTGAAGCATTATGATTTAACTCTAGAGTTTTGTATCGAGCAAAGTGCTTGAACTACACAAGGAACCAAGTCTGAAACATGATGGCTTGCTTGTATTTAGTCTATTTGCAACTTATATAACAAGCCACACTCGAAGCACTACTATGAATCTACAATGTTTGGAAAAACTGGCATTCATGCACTAGGGCACTAGTTTTGGGAAATACAAATTAAGCTGTTCCGATTCAAACATAGTAAGAATCCTCTCTTATTATGCTTCTTCCAAGTAAGCATTACACAATCACCAAAATTCAAGAGTCAGAAAATTCCATTGCTCTTTCGTAATTTAATAAGTTCAAGGGTAACAGAGTCAGATTCAACTTTAGCCTGACAATGTTTTTTTTCCTCAATGATTTTAAGCTGCAGTTTCGCTAAGTTATTCTTAAATATCCAATTGTTCCGCTATCAGCAACAATTCTTTGCATTTGAAATAAAAGGACAACTGATATAACACTTCAGTTTACGTTATCAGGAAAAGAACAAACAAATCTCTTGTTTACTTTTTTTGTTTGTTTGTTTGCGTTATCAGGAAAAGATTCAGGAGGGTAAAAACAAAAGTCATTTCTAACTCATATCTAGTCTCCAAGTTTCCCTGTACATCCATCCAACAGCTCCATTTCCATGATGCATAACCAATGAGACTAAGGATGCTAAATATGCCTTGGTCAGTACACACAGGTATAAACATAGACTTCATGAGTGCAGAAACTTACCCAATCTCCAACAACAAATAGGCTCACTAAAACAGGATTCTGCAAGCTCCTCTTTGACCTCAAGGCATGAAAATCAAGGCAAGCAAGTCCAAAGCTCCATAGGAATTCAAGCCCCATTGATGCAATTAAATAGCTGAATCCACAAATGTAGGTAAAATTATAAGGCAGATAGACTTAGCAGATCACTTTGCGTCAAAACCATAGAATAAAGAGAACAATCTTATGCATTAAGATCAGCGTGACCAAAAAATTAGCAGTATAAGTTCTAACACAAACATGCACCGTGGTAACCTTAGTTGAATACATAAGCACAAATATGATTTGCCCTCAAGTTGTACACAGACATATACATTAAGAAACAAAAGTTAGAAATACAAAAGTTGCTACTATCCCAAAAGTCGAAACACAAGATAAATTTAGCACAATCATGTGTATGCAGATATAAGTACATGAAAACTACAAGAGAATCTTTCTGGTCAGACTATCTCAAGAAACTTGTTCAAACCTTTACGGAAGTGGGAAAGCTGAATTTAACTTTCCAAGGGATCTATAGTTATATACACTTGTTAATAAGAAGCAAATATTCCCTGCCCGAAAGCAGAATGGCAGGGAAACCCAGGATGAAGGAATGGTATATTTGAACATTGACACTTGGACTACTAGTACTTCCTAGGTATGCTGTAAGTCATTCTGAACTAAATTCACCTCTACGTCCTTTAGTGATTATAGATTTCTATGTAAAGGCGTAAGTTTCAAATGCACAGATTCAAGCTGACATTGTGGGACCAATCTGGAATCAAGATGAAAATGGCCAAGAACAACCATAGAAGAGCTCAGGAACTACCATTTCAAGCATACGTCAGTAAGTGAACAATAAGGCATACAAAGGTGAAAGGGCTATAACATTAAATTTGGTTATACCACTTTTAAGCTGAAAACTTGGATGGAGCTGCTAATGAACATTTCAAAATACTAAGAGACTAAAATCTAAAGTAATCCTGCTAACGACTATAGGGATTTCTTACAAGGATGATGTTTAATCTAAACTGTCCACTAATTCACAGTATTCCTAAACTCACCCTACTACCTCAACCTTACCAATCTTCTCATCTACCTAACCCAACATTTCCTCCATCATTTTCTACGTAGTGGGTGAAAAAAGCAGGGAATCCATGATTACTGGGCACTCTACATCTTCTAATTTTTGTTTCTCTCAGTACTCTTTCTTGCTTTATTTACAAGTAAAACACATTTGTCTTTCTGAAACCTTTCTTACATATATGTTGGCTGCAAATTCACTAACTTGAAATCGCCAATGAACAACTTATAACATTCAGAACACCAAGAAAAACAAAACCCAGGTACTGAAGTTTGATCCTTTACAACACACAGTGAAATTCTAAGCACAATTGACACTGCATAATGTTCCTGATAGAGAACAAAGCCAAAGCAACAAGAACCAAGCACCACCCAACAACCCAAACATAACACAAACCATACAAACAGAAGAAATGGATGAGAACTGAGACCCAAAATGCAAAAAAGAGCTATAGAGAAGACCAAGTAATATAATATACCAAAATGCAGTAGAGCTGTAGAAGCCATGAGAAGACACCATGACCCCAATGGAAGCAGCAGCAAAAGAGCACTGTCCAATTCTGAGTAGAAGCCCACTTATCCTTCCTGGACTCCCAAAAAACACCTTCATCTCTTCTCTCCCTCTGACTTAGAAACACCCCTTTCTGAGCTCTACAGAAGAATATACTCTACTTTTCATAATACTCCGCTATGAATCAACACTTGATAAAGAATCTAAAGAATCAAACTTTCCCAAGGGGATTGAAATGTGGGATTCTCAGTTTCTCACAGTTGTAGTCGAGATAGAGCCGAAGAACATATAGAGATGGTTGAAATGGAAAAATATTACGTCTCTGAAGACCTGGGTTGTTTTCTTTTGGACCTGAATATGAATATCAAAATGAAAAGGGACCCTTTTTCCTTGAATCTTCTATTTGAGAATTGAGAGGAGTCCAATAGGAAAAGCAATTAGGAAAACCATATATCCACACAAACTAGAAAAGGAAGAAAACAAATAATTGAGGAAGAGTTTTGGCTAACAAAGCCTAAAATTGCTGTATGCACAGAGTAAAAGTAAATCTGTGCGATCTTAGTCACTTATGCATATGTAAAGTTATCTAATCTAACTATCTATATCGTCATGTGTAACTATACGTCCTGTATTAAAGACTCTTCGAATAATGATATATTAATATAAAGAAAAAACAAAAATTACAAAGACTTGAAAAAATTACCCATTATTTTCCAATATCTTGTTACAAAGTCTTTCAATTCTTTATATTTTTGTGTAAATTGTCGTCTAAAGCTTGAAATTTCACTTTCAATATATCTAGACACGAAAAGAACTTTAATAATTTCTCAATTCTCTTCAAGCATATATAAACTTTTTACAAACACATTGTGGAAAACAATATCCAAGCTCTAGAATACTCATCAGCCCACCAAAGCTGATGTGTACATACACCAGTGGTCCCAATCTCTCACCACAAAATACCAAACCGTAGCGAATCATACCTCCTCCACTTATAAAGCCACAGTCTTTAAGCACCTTCAACCCTAAAACCCTAAACCCTCACTCTTCTCCTCCTCTCAAAACACAATGGCTTTCACTTCCATCCTTCGCCGATCGGCCTCATCTCTGGCCCCACTAGCCTCCCGCCTCGTCCGCGGCCAACGGAACTACCACGCCGCCGTGTTCACCGCCATAAACCACTCCAGCTTCGCCGCCCGGAAGCCCTCTTTGAGCCCTCTGGCCCCCAACCCTCGCTACTACTCCAAGGCCGACGACAGCCTTCTCCGAGTCATCGACGCCGAGATTCAGTGCGCCGAGGAGACCGATGAGCAGGAGGTGAGGTTTTCTTTCAGGGTTTTTTTGGGTTCTGAGAATTTGTATTGAAATGAGTTAAAGTTTGGATTTTGATGCTTTGGAATTGTTAGTGTTGGTTAGAATTCATTTGGGTTTGTTCGGATTTTGTGATTTATGGTTTTGGTTAATTAGGTTTTGGAGCTGTAATTTTGAGATATTGAGTAAGAATTAGTTGGTATTATAAGAATTGATCTGTGTGTGATTTGGGTACTTTGATTTGTATGTGTTGGAAGTTGAGAGAGAGAGACCCTATTTGTGTTTATGCATATAAGGATGTGATTGTGAATGATGTAGGATATTGAGGTAGTGATCACTGATGGGGTGCTATTGTGTTGTAGATTGAAGAGGTTCCGAGTGGTTTCCCTTTTAAGGTGGAAGATGTGCCCGGATTTCAGACTGTGAAACTAACCAGAACGTATCAAGATGAAGAGATTGAGGTGGAAGTTCACATGCCTGATCTTGTTACTGGTGAAGGTGAGGATGATGATGTGGATGATGATGGTAACGAGCATGCCAATCAATCGAGCATTCCATTGGTCGTGACCGTCTCCAAAGGTAATGGGGCTCCGGTTCTTGAGTTTAGCTGCAATGCTTATCCTGATGAGATTGCAATTGAGAGCTTGCTAGTCAAGAATCCTGACACTGCTGAGGATCAAATCGCCTATGAAGGGCCGGACTTCAAGTAAGCGTCTAACTGTTAGTTGTGTAACATTGATTCAAGATTTTGGTTTTGTATGATGTTTGCTAAACTACATGAATGTTTGCTTGCAGTGATCTGGATGAGAATCTCCAGAAGTCATTCCACAAGTACTTGGAGATCAGGGGAATTAAGCCCAGCACAACCAACTTTTTGCATGAGTACATGATCAACAAAGACAGCAGGGAATACAAGAATTGGTTGAAGAAACTGAAACAGTTTGTTCAAGTTTGAGTGTCATATCGGTCATTATGGAACTTCTAGCTTTAAGCAACAGATGCTATATTTTAGGAAGAGACTTATGTAGTTCATTGAAACTTGATGTGCGTTATGTTGGCACTGTTTTGATATGACAGTGATCATTTGAGTAATATTTTATGTTTTTGTCGATTTCTACGTGACAGTATTTTTCAAGCTTCTTAGTTTTCTCATCACATTATTACCAAAAATCCTAACAATCGAAAGTCTGGAGGTGACATAACATGAAGTCTCAATTAGGCATTGATTAGGCAAGGCAGGATGAAGTCTTTGCCATAACATTAAGTCTCTAACAATTGATTTTGAAAGTCTTTTTATGCCGGATCAAGTCTTTCATCAATAAGACGAAGAGATAATAGTAAGAAACGATTTCATTGAAATGGGCTATCAATTTGCTAACTAATGTGAGGGGATACACGATTAATCATATATAAAGAACAGAAGACCACCAGGCTAATAGCCTCGCCGCTACTTATTCAGTTATTCTCTCTTTATCACTCTCGAAATAACCAGCTGGAAATAGGTTGCTGTTACTTTTGGATAGTTTAGGGCTCAATTGGGAGGTCCTTGTGGGTGTAAATGATCCCCTTATCACCATTCACTACTTGTCCACTTCCTTTCAGAATCCTGCACATTATCACCAAGTAAACTGTTACCACATGAATGTCAATGGAAATAGAACTATCCCACTCCTATACAACTCGACTTACATGAGTTCTGTCATATTACTACAAGTCTTGTCATCAGTTAAGACTTAAGAGGCTCATGCAATACTTACCACTTTTATTTTTCCTAGACCTCTATAGGAAAGAAGTTTCTTATTTTAGGTGACCGTGTGATGTGCTCTAAGTAAAAGTATTGTTATTTTTAAGTCAAGAGATAGATTCAGGTTTCGTACCATCTGGTCGTTAACAATCCTTCTACTCCTACAGGACCCCGAGCATGAATGCGACTTGTACTTATCCCAACCTGATGAGCAGTAGAAGAGAATTGAATACAAGATATAGCAGTATTTTCATAATTGTTGCTGAAGTGATATTATACCTCTGCACCAAGTCCAAATCGAGCACCATCACAAAACCTTGTGCTTGCATTGTGAAAGACAGCAGCACTGCAAATGTTTATAACAATTATCAATTTGATTAGGTATCATACAATGACTTGAGTAAGAATATTAAAAAAACTAGGAGAAACTTTTTGGAGCAATGGGAAAAGCTGGTGTTAAGTGAAACTGCTTGGTATACTTTCTGAGAGCAGCCACTCCACACATATGCTTAAAGTTCCCATTCAGGCAGAACTAACTAAGTTGTGTCATCTCTTAGTGATAAAGTGCTATCCGACAAGAATGCACAGATTTGGAAGTGAGACCACAAGACAGGTGAAACATTCTTACCTGTCAACTTGACCAAAAAATGCATTAACAACTTCTTGGTCTTCTGCAATGATGCACTCAGTATGTGCACTGCAAAATGGAGGAACAGATTTTACTTTACATACATCACAGAAGTGCAGAGAGAGAAGAGAGGGAGAGAATTGAAATGCATCTCATGTAAAAAAAAAATCCAACGTGCCTTCCATGTTCATGAATATGATCAATGGCTGCATGTACATCATCCACAAACTCAATAGTGCAAGCCAATGAACTGTACTCTAGATGAAACGAATGTGCCTCTGGAATATGGAGAAACACACTCGCCCTTGGTCCACCATATAATGTAACCCCTGCATATGGTTTAATATAATTTCTTAGATTCTTCTAGGCTTCTAGCGGCACATTAAAGAATGTTTCTTATCTTCTTAAAGTGCTCCCAAGTTTTAAAAGATCGGGAGAGAAAAGCAGGACAAAGGAGAAAGAACAATAAAACTAAACAAAATATTGCAGGACAGTGAGACTGCAACTGGAAATATTATTTATTCTCATTTTCAACTCCCACCAGTGCAAAAAGGAATTAACGCTCAACCAGTGTTAGAATACACAAGTGTGAAGCATACTGAAGAGGCATATTAGCAGTATCAAGTATCACTAGAACTCTACATGTTCCAAATAGATGCAAACAGGGTGAAGAAAGAATTTCTTTCTTTATGCAATCTCTTGAGCATCTAAAAGAAGGTAAGAACTTCCAAATGTTTAGAAGAAACTAAATTTGAAATACCACATAAGTATAGAGATGGTGATGCAACTCCACAACATGGGAGATGGAGATACATTGGTGAGGGTGGTAGCAAAACATCTGATGTTTCATATTCTACAACAATTAAAAGTTAATCGCATACAAAATGTACCTTCAGAACGAAGGTCAACAATAAGATCATTGAAGGGAGTCGTATGCATTAAATCCTTATGTACAAGAAGTGTTTCCTGAGAATAGCAAAAGAAGGAATAAAGAACTGTTCCACGTGATACACACAAATCAAAATGCAAGTTCAAAAGTTGCACTGGAAAGATATTAAGATGCTATCTGAAATTGTAATCAAGGATCTGAATAGTATTTAAATTACCATTGCATTACAGGCTGCTGGATAATCTAGTTTTGCATCTAAAACAATTTGCTTTGCCATATCCATATTTGCAGACTTGTCAACATAAACATGGCATATTCCATCTGCATACCAAACAATACAGGTTGGTTTACTAAAATGATCACCATCATGCTCTTCTAAAAAATCAGGTACCATAGGGAAAGTGGAGCAAATAGTGCAGACTATATATAAGTTGAAGAACAAATTAATTTTCTAACCAGCATGCCCCAAAACTGGAATCTTGGTCGAATTCTTAATTTGAGAAACCAGTTTATTGCTGCCTCTTGGGATCACAAGATCAATCACATCGTCAAGCTGAAAAATATGACTGAATTTAGTATCAACTTTGATGTCAAAGTCAACCTAAAATTAGGTTGTCAATCCAACTTCTACTGACCTTAAGCAGATCTGGAATCTCCTCTCTTGAAGTAACAAGTCCAATTAGCTTCCCACCAACACTCTCTGGGATGGCTTCTGTAATAACCTATAATTTTTCATGAAAAGTACAACAAATGATTTCACTGGTTATGCAAAATCAATTGGAAATATCTATTTCTCTGTATGAATTTAACTTTATTTTATCTGAGAAAGAACTTGTATGTAAATTCTGTAAAAGCATTTGAAGAAAACATACCTTATGTAAAATTGCGTTCGATCTCTTAGCCTCCTTTCCCCCCTTCAAGAGAAGCCCATTCCCGCTTCGGATGGCTAATGAAGCTATCTATTCAAATCATGCCAAAGAAAAGAAAACCAAAACTATATTAGAATGAGGAGCAAAGTCAACTGTTTGGCAACACATACAACGAATCAGAAGCCTTTGACATTAGCTTCCTTAAAATTTCTCATGTAAACAACAGCATAAATTATCTCTTATGGTCTGTAATAAGATTGTAACATCTCAGGATGGACTTCACCCATTTGTGCATCTCAGCCATCAATATTTGAACTAATAACATGCAATTTGATATTCCAAAATTTCATTATTTACCTGTACTAGTGCATCAGGACGGGATTCGAATACAATCAAGAGAACGCCCAATGGACTTGATGTTTTCTCTAAGACAAGACCGTCTGCAAGCTGGAAATACGAGTAGGCAACAGAATCATCAGCATTTCATAAACAGCAGAAAAACCAATTTAAGGTGCTCTACTGAGAAAAAAAATAATTGGTTAAAAACACATTGTAGATTATTTAACACAGATTCTACATGTCAATGACTGTCATCATCTGTGTTTAAGAAATTTATAAAGAGTTAATACTTTAAAACTTTGAATTGGTACTCTCTTCTTCATTTTTCATATATTATATTTTTGATTTTATCCACATTCTTGAGCATTGTTTTGTCACATTGTCATGAGTCATAATTGATAATCTTATACTCTGCATTACCTCAGTCTTTTTCAAAACATGACCAATTGGATCTTCCATGTTTGCAAGGACACGAACAGAATTTGCAAGACTTGTAATCTGCCAAGTATAAAAGGCACATTCAGAAACATAATCGTAGTATGGTCAAGCAAGAATAATATAAACAGGTGGCATCAAACATAAACCAAAAGATGGTGAAAAGTAACATTTATCTAATATAGCTGAACTTCGTTTGCTTACCTTGCCCGGCTTTAGAGCCAGACGAGCTACCAAGGATTTTTCATATCCTGCTTGTTGTGCAGCAGAAACATCAGCTTCATTTTCAACATTGATCTTTTTTGCATTTGCTTCAATTGCATCGGCTATATCCAGAAGAATTTTTTTCCTTTGCTCTGAAGTCATGGCCTGTACATAAAATATTAACAAGCCACTTATGCTGCTAAACTTAAACGATATCAGTTGCTATTTAATTATGGGGGCAGAGAGTGCTTGAAACTGTCGAAGAAACACTTTATGAATCAATAAATAGGTTCAACTTTGCAGATGAAGCAAACAAAGCTACCTGTAGACGTCTGGAACTTTCCCTTGCTGCAATTGCCATCCCTCTTGCATCAACATCTTTAACAGAACACCATAAATGTGCATCTTGATGGAAGAGGGTACCAATGCGTTCCCCTTGAAGGACTTTAGTGAGGTTTTCAGGAGCATATCCACTGTAAATGGAAGGATAAACAATCAGTACACAGTTGCGAAAGCATATTGGATTCTGATTGCAAGTTGCATGGAATTACCATAAAATAAGAGTACAATCTTATCTAACTTATCAATTTCGAGGTATCTGGGACACTAACGTCTTACGGGATATCCACATCTTTCTTACCCCTCAATCAATATCTACTGACCAGAAAACTGATACTGTGTTTGCGATATAGAACCTGAAATTTATTATAGTCCTTTTTTCTTTGCTTTCCTTTTCTTTCAGAACTAGCTTGAAAGCTTCCAAACACCATATTATACATCTAGTTAAATTTATATAAATGACACAATCAGTATTAAATCACACCTGGTGATGATAACAGGGATGCCAGCATAAGCAGCATTAACAGCAGCTTTTACTTTAGCAGTCATACCCCCTCTTCCCACTCTAGACTTGTCACCAAAAGTAATTTCAGTCTGATGCTTCTCCTTTATGTAGGTATGGATAAGCTCTGAACGTGGGTCACTTGGAGGCCCACTATACAGACCCTCAACATCACTCAAAAGAACAAGAAGATCGGCCTTTAGCTCCAAAGCAAGTAGAGCTGCTAAACTATCATTATCCCAAAATATACCAGAAGAATCCTGCAAACATGGTCAAACTGTGGAATGAGCAGACTATGTATTGGACATATTGCATTACTTGGTGTTAAAAAGGAATATAGGTATGAGAAAGTGTAAGAAAGCATACTGTGTGTCTGTGTTCCTCAGTAGTCTCAAAACGTTTTATTTTATATGAATTGTTCCCACTATTAATAAACTAAACCAGGTTCCATAGAAGGGTACTATACCTCATATGGAGCTCTCCTCGTACTGACTGCATCATTCTCATTAAATATGGGAATAACCTTCAAAGATAACAATGATTTCACTGTATCGCTAAGTTGCTTCCTAAAATCTCTGTCCCTAAAATCACTATCTGTTACAAGAAGCTGCGCTGATGACACATCCAACTGTAAGGAAGGACAGAAAAGTTAGAGAAACAAATAAGGCCTTAAGAGGACAAGATGTGGATGTTAATAGTAATTCACAAGTTCTTACTCATAAGAACTTAAAATATCAAACATCAAATCCAACGCACGCCTCTGATACATCTTGAGAACAAATTTACAGAAGATCATGGCATTTACCTGACTAAACAACGTATCATAGAGAGCCATCAGACAGTTCTGTCCAACTGCCGCACATGCCTTCCCGTCGAGTTCAACTTGTGGCTTCTGAAGATCAGCAAAACTGCAACAATCCAACAACTATCAATACATACATCGACAAAAAATCATCTTTCAAAAATATCTTTAAACTGCTTCCTCAAAAGTGTCAGCAACAGATACCTGCTGTTAATCAATTTCCTGTATTTGAGCCTTTGGCGGCCGAGCCCCACCGCTCCAGACGACACCAATATAACCTCATATCCTTGAGTGTTCAACTCCTTCAGCTGCATTGCAATCCAAGATTCAACATTTTCAGACCCAACATTTTCAATTGTCCACTGAAACAATTCTACACCTTTTTACATACATAATTCAACACTAAACTCACATACCTGCTCACAAAGCGCCCCTAATCTCCCAAGCGCAATCCTCCCATCTTTCCTAGTCACAACAGCAGTCCCAACCTTCACAAATCCAACAACAGAATAAAAAAAAACTCCAAAAATGTCAAAATTTCATTATCCACAGTTAAACAATCCACTAATAAGCAATCTTACACAAAAAAACCAAAAGAGTTAAACCCAGAAAAAGTAAAAGATTCCAACTTTACTAAAAATGTGATGCTCATTATAGGAAAAAGATTGAAACTTTATAAAGATTGAAACTTTGTTGTGAAAAAAGAATGAATGCGAGCCACCTTAAGCACGATGCGCTTGACATCTCTGAGGAAACCCCGAGAGCTATCCACGTCACCCATCACTTCCCGGCGGCGAGTCAAAACTCGGTCCACAAAACCCAAACGAGTCGAACTCGGCGGTGTCTGCTCTTTTTTCTTTCTATCTTTGATAGGGTTTTTTTTTCGGAGAAGAGAATGCAGCCGTTGTTTGCTGCTAAATCTGCGGTGGCTGGGAGGTTCAAATAGTCGTCACAGACCAATGGGACGCCGGCGTGAGGATGGAGGGGAGGGCAGTATGGGGAAACCCGATAGATGTGTGACGTGGCGAGTGGTGATTGGGGAGGAGGGTGAGGGATTAAAGTAGTGGCGTGGGTGTGAGTGTATGTAATAGTTAAATAGGCGGCGGGGTGGCGGGTTCGTGGTTAAGTGGACAAGATGACAAAGAGTTGAGGAAGATGCTGAAACCCGTGTCATGTGAGTTCTGGTCAGATTGTCAGACAGCAAACCCTGGAAGAGGGGAAGGTGATTAGCTTAATGAGGGTAGAGACTAAACTATGCAAGTTGCTAATTAAGTATGAGACAAGTTCTTGGTCATTGATGAATTAAGAGAGAGGAGGACGGGTTATTTACAATTCATTTATCGGTCATAACTAATTTGAAAGCTAGAGTGGTACCATTTTACAGGTATAAAAATAGAGAATAGCCACCATGAATGGTGCAAAATGCTCTTAACCTCGTTGATATCATTATCATCCGTAACTAAAAAATTCATATTTTGATATTACTGATTCTCTAATCGTGAAGTGGAAAAAAACATTAATCTTTCACGTACGCTAAAACGAATTATGTTATAGACAACTACGATACAACCTATTTTCATCATGTAATGATGTGTAAATGTTGCAAAATGCTTCTACGAAATGCTTTTACTATCATTAACAATATATACTATCATCCACAACTAATAAGCAATGCTTCTACGAAATGCTTTTACTATCATTAACAATATATACTATCATCCACAACTAATAAGCAATTGTTTTCAACAAACCAATCTTAGTAAAATCTGTAAGGGTGTAACATGTTCATGTTTTGAGGTGGATTGTATATCAATTAGCTATTGTGTTTATCGTAAAACTATGATCTAGTGATGATAGCTTCTCAAATTGTAAGTGCACGACAAATTTGAACTCTGGTGAGTATTATTGTATCCCCGTGTTATGTAATCAAAATTTAGTCGACAATGGTGCCAAGATAGAATCATGGATATGCTGATATGCATGTTTCTTTCTTTTGCAGGAGCTATCATTTCAATCTCATGAGATCGTAGGCACTTTATATCAACACAGAGCAGCTGGAACTCTAAACGGCATATCTCAGAAATATTCCATGCTCGTTTACATAATCTCATTGTTCAAATTTTGAAACAAAATATAAAGAACCCTATGAAGAAAAGCATTTCACTAACCACCACCAGCAAGAGACGAAAGTAGAAGATAGAAAACTGAAACGAACAGACACAGTTTCTCCTCTACGTGTCGATGTGCAAATAGGTTTCTGACCAAACTCGAATAATTGGTGTACGACTGTTCTTCATGAGATGTCTATTTCACTTTCTGAAATAGGTGTCAAATTTGAAGCAAACGGACGCCGCTGCATCAATGATTTCACAAACTTCTGCTTTCGTTTTCAGATCTAATGCGATAAGTGCGATTTGATTATTGTCGTTAAGCCTAATGATAAGCACTACGTGTCATTTGGCTCTTGTGGTCACTCGGACATTAGAACATGGTTAACTCTTTTCCTGACCTAAACAATCTCTCCCAACTGTAATCCGAGTTCGAGGTCTCAACGTAACTCATCTGAACGAACCATGTGGAGCAATGATCTACGAGTACGTTGTAGTTTGCATTGAAAAACACTTGTTTCGAACCGCGTGTGATTTGACGTAGGTTTAAACCGTTCGAGGAGAATATATATCTAACTTGTGTGGATCACATGAGTTTCAATCTCTTGTAATTTAAAAAGACAAACTCATGTTTTGAAAGTAGTTTTAAATCATTCGAGAATAGCATCTAAGATGTGTGATTCACATGAATTACATTTATTTTTAAGTATGTGAAGCCAGACTATAGATTGATTTTGAAATTGTTTTTCCTAATAAAGTATATAACTAGGACAGTTAGACCTCAAAACATCACATATTTCATAATGCAGTTTGAAATTTGAACCTATATATGGTATGACTGACAGGACTAATTCTCGCAAAATTGGTAGGGAAGTGAAATCCACACTCTCTAAATTGAAATCTACACTCCCACTTTTCATCTTTAGTCATCATTCACACTAAAAACAAAATTTCAGTTGTCAAAAATAGAAAATGAGAGTGTGGATTTCACGTCCCAATTAATGTGGTATCATATGAATGTGACTGATAGGATGTATCAAAGTAATATATCTTTTCTAATGTCATGCATGTTTCTCTCAAAATGATCGAGGTTAGGTGATCACCTAAACACACTAAAGATTCAAAGATGGAGTCTCAGATCTCAGCGCAAATCAGTCAAATAAAAAATGTGGAATACTACTGAGAAAAGTTTCTAAGATTCATAGAACCGAAACCGTATATTACGACTTCTTCCTCGAAGAATTGGTGAAAGTTCTGAATAAGAAATCAGTAGCTGCAAAATGTCACGTCTGAGAAAAAAAGGGCAGGGGATAGCTAGCGGTTCAATGCATGCCACCATCCCATGCATGCATGGTTCTAAGCTCTCCTATATATATATGAATGGATATAACAAGAAGCCAGCGCGAAATATCAATGAATGGAGTCTTCCTTTTTCTTCTCTTATTGTGTCCCTCCATCTGTCTCAGTTTGGAGGTTCTTGTGGAGTTGTGGGTGTAAGCAACCCCCTTATCACCATCAACGACTTGTCCTCTTGCTCTGATAATCCCGCATGGCCAAGAATACAAGACACGAAACCGATTCAGAAGATGGTGAAGTACTAAACTACGTATACTAATGGGACATGTTTCATTGCAAATCACTATCATTAGCTAGTCACTTCATACCATTTCGTTGTTAACAGTAGTCCATGACCCTGAGCATGAATTCGACTTGTGCTTATCCCTACCTGTTGGAAATATAACAGATGAACGATACCGGTAACTTGATCAGTTTATTAATACGAAAATGATGTTTTACCTCTGCCCCAAGTCCAAATCGAGCACCATCACTGAATCTTGAGCTTGCATTGTGAGAAACAACAGCACTTGCATGCGAATGTGTACCAAAAACCAATCGGTTGATAATGAGGGCAACAGCTTGGTTAATTAAGACCAAGAAAATCATATGAAATGCTTATTTGGGTTCCTCACAGCATTTATGGGAATCTTTGGTCCTTTGTATGACCAGGCATGGAGCATATATTTCAAATTCCTAACAATCTATGGGATAGGCTTTATGATAAGGCAGTTTGTACTTCTAAGATGAAGAGAAGGGTTAGAAGCTAGACAGTAGTTGCATTTTTTGTTCAAATCATGATAATATGTTTCCCCGAGTAACTTATAGTCACAGAGATCACAGGCTCCGATTAGTGTAGAAATGCAGTGCGCGCAACTGTAATCGACACACGTTAAGCCCCTTTTCCCGTCGTTAGTTCATTATGGGATCATTCAAATCACAACTAGTCTTTTTAATTGCATTCAAATCCCAATAGTCCAACACAAAACATACCAAACAACAACCAGTAATGTATATATGAGGAATAGAACTGTCTTGGAAATGAAATAAAACCCTACTTAAGTAGCACAAATCATCCTTTACTCAAACAGACAAGTTACTACTCCGATCACATTCCCATTCATCACAGCATTTTGGAATCAGTATTGCACCTGCAGTGGGACTCAGCTTCAATCTATGACATTTGGACCTATGAGTATCACATTACACCCCTCAGATCTAAAGATGTGGAGCTTCACATGTCCCTTCACAAACTCAAAGACAATGGTGTGCCCTTCCTCAATCTTGTTCGCCTTGCAACAATCACACCAGCCTGTGGTCATAAGTAGACGACCATCTGGGATGGGAGTCGCTGTAACAGGCCATGACATGTTTTTTGGATCCCGAAGCTCCAAAATCTGCTTGCTCATCTGAAGCTTTGCCCTGACTATCTTTATAGGAATGGTCTACAAGTTGGAAAATACTTGATATCAGGGGACAAAACATAAGAAATGAATTGATCTTGCAGTTGACAAAAGACCAAAAATAGAAGAAAACTCTCCTGCTGCCAAGTGATGGAACTCTAAATTTCACTCAAATGATTGAAAATTCTTGTTCTCATGCATTGCATTCAAAACTCAAAAAACAAGAATGATTATTTTCAAAGATAACAAGAAAAATGCTTTTAGACACATCATAAGCTTATTCATTGGGTAGTATGACCACTGATTACTCACCAGCTGATACAATTTGTGCTTCGTAAAAGTCCTCTTGAAGCAAAAATGCTTTGAGTTGAACTCAATGATTCTTGACTCCCCAGGCCAAATGTGATCCCCTATACAGTCCCAAATTGAAATACGATTTCAGAAGAATGTAAGTTACTTGGCAGATGAAAATAAATTTAGTTGTCTGGTCTTGTAGAGAGTTAAAGCAAACTAAAACTTACTTCTTCGACCACCGCCACTTCTCTTTGTCTTGGCTACTTCCATGTCCATTTCACATGAACTTTCATCATAGATTGTCACACTGAAACACGAATCACCATCATAATTGAAAACCAGAAAGTCTCCTCCATCCAAAAAATTATCCTTCAGAAACTTCTTCCAGCCTTTATGGAAGAAAATTTCATTATTTTTCTCTTCCAATTTCACATCCCAGGATTTTCCAGTAGGGCCTTGAAGTTTGCAAAGTGCTGGTCCATTGAAGTGGGTGACAAAAGCTCTTGGCATTTTCTACAGAGTATAATTGCTTATCAGAAAACATTAATGTTTAAGTGTTTAAGCAATCAATAGTTCTTACATCAACAAGAATTTCATTTGTATTACAACACATGGGAAAAAATAATTGAAATCTTTGGATATATTTCAAGCCAGATCTTTCAAACCTTTTTAGAAAACTGTACTGTTGATCATTGACTCATTCAGTAAAGGAGGTGAGATCATTTTAGAAATGCATATTTTCCCTGAGCTTCATGTCACTACTATTCCATACTCCTCAAAATGTTGATGAATAACACTACTCTATCTCAGACATTTACTACATACCATTTTAGAAAGATACAGACTCATGATTCAGTATCACACATTAATTATAATAACATTTGATGAAAATCATACACTTGATACAGATTACACTAGAAAGATATGGATTCATGAATATCTAATACGTCAAATTAAAATTGAGAACTGCACACTCATAAATGTAGGAAATATGTTGAAAACACTGAAAGGGGAGGTCAAGACGTTACCAATTTCTCAGAGAAATCACCAACAAGGACCGTGAAAAAGGCTGTCGCTGATACTGAACGTTCCATTTCCAGATGTTACCTGCAGTTATTTTGGATTTAGATTATAGGCTCAATTGCTCAATATTTGAGTCACAGATAAGTTTCTTTGGAAGCAGTTTCATCATATACTAATTATAGTTCACAGCTTTTAGCTTTGAGTACTAAATGGATAAGAGGAACCTCAAGGATGAAAGGTAAATATAGCTTTGAAGGAAGTGGCTGTTTAAAGACTGAAGGTAAAATAATAGATCGAATGAACCTCAAGGGTATCTTTCTGAGTGAAATTATATAGTTATATACCTTGTTCTTATGCTATAGTACTTGTACTATTTCCAGACCGTTTTTGACACTAGGCTCAACTTTCTTTCACTAGTTACAACCCTAGAGGCTCAGCATCTACTAGAAAAGATATGGATGGTTCAAAACAAAAGCAAACTGGAGTAACAAAATGCAAACCTCTACAATAAAAAACTGAAAGAGGTACAACAAATTAAAGAAAGAAGAGAAAAAACTGACCTTGAAGCCTTGAAGAAGAACAAGAATTGCAGAACTCTCTCTAGTGTAAACTCTGAAAGTTAAAATTAGAATTCGTTTAGTTAGTTACTGCTACTTCCAAAGAAACTTAAAGATGAAGAGGAAGAAGAGAAGAATGAGAAAGGGAAGAAGGGTTGAACCTGAGGTAGCAGAAGAAGAGTAATTGTGGGACTGCCTTCAATCCCCAAGATCAATATATAAACTAACAAAAAGAAAGAGGAAAAAAAAAAAAAGCCTAAAAAAAGAATGAAGCTGAATGAAGTGAGCATAAGGACATGTTATACAGTAAGCATTGACTCCAAAAGGACATACACACAGAGAAGAAACCCAGCTGAGCAATAAATTCTATGTCATTAGTATTTAATTTCAAACCAGCCTGACTCCTGAGCTTGGTTGCTGTTTTTGTGGCCTGTAAACTATTATATGCAGTAGTCCTTGCAATATTGCTTGCCTAATCTTGTGCAAAGTTGTTCTGCCTTGTCAATTCATTTTGATTTTGTGCAGACTGGAAAAATCAGTGTGCTTTAAATTTCTGATAGCTGTTGCTATTTGTTTTAGGTTGGTTTTCTTTTGAGCCTTGGGATTCAAGAACTGCATTACTTTCACCTGATGATTCCATAAGCTAAAGAGTTGTCAACCTCACCAACTTCATTCATGATCCTTCATTTCAACAAACTATAATGGAGACCAAAAATAGGCACAATAAACTTAGAAAGAAAAGGAAAAACTAACCTTGGGAAGAACAAGAAATGCAGAAGTCTCTTAAATGTAAACCCTGAATGAATGGCTTGAAGACCCAAAAGAGATAAATGGCATGGTAGATGAGCAAAGCATTGAATCCAAAGAGAGATGGTATCAGTAAAATGGGTGTGGTTTGTGTTCAATTTGATGGCCTCTTTGAGCTCTGATGCAATCTTCCTTCCTACAATCAGATATGGTTTGCCTATTCTTGTGCAAGCTTGCTCTTCTAAAAAGCTGTTGAGTTTTAATGCACCCATCAGTCTCATCTGATGCCCGTTGGCCGTTGCTTCTTGTTTCTGCTTGCTTATGCTTTCTCTCTAGACCCTGCTGCTTTTAAACTTCTACATGTTTAGACCCGAAAGCACATTCTTTGCGGGTAATGGAACTCCTTAGAGAATTAGTACACTATCAGGAGGGGTGGTAATTCAGATTGCACTCCACGTGTTTCTTACCCATCAATTAAGTTCACTAACCAGAAAATGAAGTCTTTTTATAATGACTTAATAAACCTTCTTTTACTCCATGTAACAACTACAACTATAACATCTCTGAATACATTCTTTATTTACAGAATCAGGTTTAAGGGAGAAAAATTCCATGATTGAGAAGAGCATGGATTACAAAATGCCATGCCTCCTACTCTTCACTGAAATCCAATCCACACGAGTGAGTAATTCCAACACACTGCAAAACCGATCTCGTAAGTGCTACTCCAGTCGCTTCTAACATCCAGATATCATAGCTGCTTCAAGTTCAGGAATTCAGAGACTGACTGTGCCTACTGCCTAGTAACACTCATGGGAAGAAGTAAACCTTAAAGAAGATTGCCAGAGCCAATTGCAAGAGAAATGCAGCGATCACCACTATTGTAATATCACTCCCCTCCATATGAGACCTGAGGTTCAAGGCAACAAAGGAAGCAGACGCAGCACCGACAAGAACTATAATGATCCATCTAAGAGCCTCAACTGGGATAAGTAACACAAACTGAAACATTCCACCAAAATACATATCAAATGAGTTATCAATAGTAGATTAACATTTATTAATCTCTAACTTTGGGCAGAAAGGGTCCTATTTCATTCTTTAGGCTAAGAACCAGGATGCAATAATATTTAGCTCAAATGACATGTGTCACTATATCAGAGCCAAAACTTGGACTAGTTAAGTAAATGACGATAAGACTATTCGGACGAAAGAAAAAAAAAAAGGACCATGAAAACAAACGACTGAGAGCAAAGCAAGGACACAGGTACTTACAGATGCTAAAACAAAGATGAAGAGAGAATATCCCCACATACACCAGAGTTGAATAAGGCTAGAATTTGCCCCCATATACTGTAGCAAAAAATAAAATGCCAAGGGGACCAAAATTGCATAACCATAGACTGAACAGGCTGCCAAACTCATATAACTGACATTAAAGCCCCAAGCAGTAGAGGTATCACTGTGCTTGTCCATTAGGTAGGTTGCACAGTTTCCAAGTGCAGCCAGAATGAACACTAATGTAGTGGAGATCCATACTAGCCCATATCTATTACATCACAAGAAACAACACCAAGAAAACCAAAATGTCAGGATGCATTACTGTGCTATATAAAGAACATACTACCACAAAGAAATTAACATGATAACTGCGGTTGAGAATGTAAGCTTAAAACTCAAGTTCAACTTTCTTTCCAGTATAAATTGAGAAACAAGTCATGGTGCTAATGAAAGGCAGATTATGTAGTTTCTATCTATCACATGGATTCCACTATTCAAATTTTTACCCGAACTTTCTTGGATAAACATAATATGAAGTCATTACCAGATTGCAAAAACGAATAAAACCACAAAAATGATAGGAAACTATCCTAAATCCCTAAAATGAAGGAGAGCATGCTTTTATAGCACAGCCTCCCTAAAGCTAGAATGAGACAAACATATAAACCTGACAATTTTAAATACAATCATCAGTTCTCCTTTGAATTCTTCATAGATTTCACTCCAACTTTTCATCCTGTTATACTCAATATCTTTTCTGTTTTCGATAGTACATACATATTCATTCCTCTTAACAGTTCAGAGCTATGCACCAAACGGCATCATATTAGACAAATCAATTTAAATTTCAGATCATATACAAAAAGGCAACATCAGACTCACAGATCAGGGTTGGCATCAATTTTGCTGAAGAAATCTCCAGTGTGGGGAAACAAAGAACTTAGTAATCTGTTCAGGACAATGTCCGTATCCACATTGAAATATTGTGTGTATGATGCGACATTAAATACTCCCCTCCAGTTGTTTGCCGGTTGTTCTTCAAATGTTTCTGCATGTATGGACAGAAGGAGATATCATTAAATATGCCACTATAAAGTAGAGGGCAATGAAGTCAAATCAATATGTTGATAAACACACCATGAAGAACAAAATCCACCAGAGTTTATTTATAATTCAATTTGATGAAATAAGCAAACAAATAAGATGATAAAAACCCTTTGTGAATCCCTTAGTACATCACTGTACACTGTTCCTACAGGAGCCATTCTATCCAAAAGAAAAGTGCATTACACTATAATGAAATATCGCATGCCCTTCTAACATATGCACCAGCACATATACCAGATTACAGTCTTAAAATTGTCAACTGGATACAGAAAACCGCACATATGCAATTGATAAAGGTTTCCTATCATTGCTCTGCTAGTATCTCTTTTATTGCAAAATAAGAAAGTAAAGAACACTTGAGTAATAAACAGATATATCATAACTTGTTGCATCAACCAACCGGTATGTTTTTATCCTTAAGGTGGAACTTGATCTTATGGTCTACAGATATATCATTACTTCAAGTGATAGACAGATATATCACTCCCGTCAAGTAAAGTAGATTATGTTCTACCGAGTTTGCTCAACTCGCAATAAGCCCTACATGTGGAAACTTAAGCATCAAATCCCTATCCTGACGTATGTGAAACCCAAGCATTCTTACAATTCATCCTCATAAAATGCATAAATCATACCACTTGGACCTCCCACAGTTTGATAACCGCGCCCTTTGCCTCCTCCATTATTCGGGGGAAAGATTTGCAAATTCGCTTCAGGTGCTGCATAAGTTCACATTTAAATCTTCAGACTAAGGAAACAAATTACGATTCAGGCAAACCTTTAACTAAAACACAAAAACAGTTAACAAAAGTTGCCTCACACCTTCATAGCTTGCGGTACTCTTGTCTTTATCTTCACTTACAACAGCCTGACCACCCAAAACAACAAGTAAAGAAAAGCAAACAGATAACTACAATTCTTGAACTATGCATAAACATAAAAGAATGTTAATGCAGTCTAAAATTACAGGCAGTAATTACGAAAGCAGTCAACAAAAGTAGACTTCAGCCCAATGAAATCTACCATAGAAAGCTATTCTAAATATGGCAAGAAAATTAAAACGAGAAAATTATGAACCAAAAATGTCTTTAGGCTTTGATTATTGGGTACTGAAGTATCTTTGATTTCGTTTCGTTACCCTCCGATCGAACAAGATCAGTAGGCTTAGAACGATTGGATGAGATTGAATTGTAAAAAATTGAAGGAAGACGAAGTAGTTTACCGGAACTGAGCCGAGTAAATGGCTGGTGGGGAGGCCGGAGTAGGACTCGTCCATTGGAGGAGGAGAGAGAAAGCTGAGAGAGAGAGAGTCGTGTGAATTTGAGGAGAGAAAGGGAGTGGGATTCGGAGCCCTAATAAGACGTTGCTTTTCGTAGTTTGGAAGGAACACTGAGGACGAGGCAGACTGACTGACTCACCGGTATTAGGGTCTCTCTCCCTCCCTCCCTCCACGCGCCTCTTGTGCCCGCGCGCGTTTCTTCAGCTTTCCACCTGTTGCACGTGTGGTCGTCACGTGACTGGACCCCGTTATGTTGATTTTTTTTTTTTTTTTCTTCGTAAAACAAATATCATAAAAACAAAAAAAACAATAAAATCAAGAACAAGCAATGAAACAAACAAGCCTCTTAAAGTCATCTCTAAGAAGATTAAGACATAAGAAGGACATTACAAAAACAAAACAAACTAAATGCTCAAAAGCCCAAAACATTCAAACCCTTTATGTTGATCGTTGAGGAAAAGTTTTTGTGTCAACCTCCAAAATGACATTATTAGTGGAATTTGTGGGATTAACAAAATTTATATTTCATTCTAAAAAAATAAAAAAAATTAATGACATACTAATACCGGAAACATTCTTATTACTCGCCTTTGGTATTGTGAAACATTGAAACATAGGTATTTGGGAGGCGAGATTTTAACTTGATAGAGAAAGATCATAAAATGAATTTAGTTTAAGTTTCATATATTGAAATCGAATCGGTATAATTTAGGAGTTTCTTAACTATATCTCAATGGTTTTATTTTAGCGTTTTAGTAGTCCTTTAAGTTCATTTTCACTAATTTCCAAAAAAAAAGAGAAAACAGAGAATGTGTTTCATATTTGAGTTCGAACCTGTATAATTTGGGAGCTGGTTAGCTATACCCTAATAGTTTGATTTTAGTAATCGGCTGGGTTCGTATTCACAAAAAAATACACATAGAAAAAGTGTAAGATTTGAACTCGGGAAAAAATATCACATTTACATAGCACAACATAGACACCATGTGGCAAAAAATAGATTAAAAAATGTCTGAGCCCAGGTTCGAACTGGGGACCTTTAGTGTGTGAGACTAACGTGATAACCAACTACACCACCCAGACAGTTGTTCACTAGGTCACAGACTATCATAAATATTAAAGTCATTAATTATTAGACCAGAATAATGATTGCATCGTATTAATCATTAGTTCAATACCTACTTCCTTGACCTTCCAAAATTTGAGCCTAAATCGTCGGACATTTGGGCAGTTGGCTTTTCTGTTTTTACTATCTAGCGGAGGGAGCAGAGCTCAACTGCTAGCTCACTCCCCACTTCCATCCCAAAATGTCCACCACCACCGCCACCGCCACCATTTTCCTCCTCCTCCTCCTCCACACCACCCACTCCAAACCCCTCCCCATCCCCCACCTCACCTCCCCCTACCTCAACCCCTCCACCTTCTCCGCCAACTACGACTCCATGGTCAAAAACTTCAGAATCTTCATCTACAAACCCACCCCTCCCTTCACTTATCCCAACCACGTCCAGTCCCTCTTCTACACCTCCCTCCTCGACAGCGACCTCGCCACCAACGTCTCCGACCACGCCCACCTCTTCTTCCTCCCTTTCCCGCCAGATCTCCCCACGCGCTCCCTCGCGCGTCTCATCCGCACCATCCGCACCGACTATCCTTACTGGAACCGCACCCTCGGAGCCGACCACTTCTACCTCTCATGCTCCGGCGTCGGTTACGAATCCGACCGCAACCTCGTCGAGCTCAAAAAGAACTCGATCCAGATCTCATGCTTCCCGACTTCTCCGGGCCAGCTCATCCCTCATAAAGACATCACTCTCCCACCGCTCGCGTCGTCCCACGCGCCGACGGTCAACACGACGACTTTCCTCGGTTATATCCGATCAAATTGGGTGAACGACTCCGCAATAGTCGACGAGTTACGTGTCAACCCGGAGTTTCTGATCGAATCGGAGATTTCGAAGCCGAAGATCCACGCGCAGAGGCTCTCCAGCAGCAAGTTTTGTATATTTGAGTACGGCGCCGGCGACGTGTCCGGGATCGGAGAGGCGTTGACATTTGGGTGCGTTCCCGTGGTGATTACGGACCGTCCGATCCAGGATTTGCCGTTCATGGACGTGCTGAGGTGGCAGGAGATGGCGTTGTTTGTGGGGAGGAGTGGTGGGGCCAAGGAGTTGGAGCGCGTGTTGGTGCGCGCGTGCTGGGAGAGGCATGATCAGATGAGGCGGTTGGGTGCGGAGGCGGGGAAGCATTTGGCATGGAACGCGCCGCCGCGGGCTAAGGATGCGTTTCATACTTTGGTATATCAGCTTTGGTTGCGACGCCACACGATTAGATACGCCCGGCGGGAGACGGCGTAGGCCGGTTTGTATTTTGTTGTTGGGGCCTTGTTTGGTTTTTGTGTTTATATTTTTAGTTTTGGGATTTTCTATATTTGTTTTGTGGAGAAAAGAAATATCTGATTACTTGTTGGTAGTAACCTAGTTGTTACACAAAAGTCCATTGGCTAGTAATGAGAAGCACAAAATTTCTTTTAGGGTCGGGTTCAAACGACACTATTCTACACAAACTGCGACACACCTTGTGAACCACCTTGCTGCATGAAGGGCCGTGAGACGCTCTAACATATTTCCAAATGTTAATGATGAATACATCATTAACGGTAGGGTTTAGGGTTTAATTTTGGAAGATATCTCAGCCACGGTAACGTAACGTGTAATAAAAAATTGTTGTAGGTGAAATAATATAAGAGAGAATTTGGGAAGAATATCAGGTATTTACTTGATAAAATAAGTTTTTATATTTTTATGTATAAATAATATAACAAATCACATATACATCATCTAAAAGAATTTGAAACACAAATAAATCTATTTGTTAAACAAATAAGGCAGTTTTTAACAATTAAGGACAATATTTTCTCTACATACCATGTGTCATGATTTAATTTACCAAACTAACCCTACACTAATTAAATATACTTTTAGAAAAGAAAAGTCTCTCCTTGTGAGATTTTTCAGTAAATGGAATACAGTAGCAGATTTTTCAATAATTTAGTGTAGTAGCAGTTAATTTCAGTAGAAGTAGCAGTACGCAGTAGCAGCAACATGAATCAACAACTTGCAGTAACAACACACAACAACAACACATGCAGTAGCAGCACACATCAACAATACACACAGTAGCAGCACACATCAACAATACACACAGTAGCAACACACATCAACAACACACGCAGTAGCAGCACGCAATAGCAGCACACAATAACACACAGTAGCAACACATAACAGCACACGCAGTAGAAATACGTAGTAGCAGCACACAGTAGCAGCACACATCAACAATACACACAGTAGCAACAAACATCAACAACACACGCAGTAGCAACACGCAATAGCAGCACACAACAACACACAGTAGCAACACATAACAGCACACGCAGTAGAAATACGTAGTAGCAGCAGCAAACAGTAGCAGCACGCAGTAGCAGCACACAACAAAACACGCAATAGCAGCACAAAGCAGTACAAAGCAGTACACAGTAGCAGCATGAAGCAGCACGCAGTAGCAGTATACAACAACAAACAAGAACAACAAACCCAGTAGCAGCACATAACAACACACATCAACAACACATGCAGTAGCAGCACACAATAACACACACAGTAGCAATACATAACAACACGCAGTAGCAGCACACAACAACACACAACAGCAACACACACAGCAACAGCACACAACAACACACACTAACATCACACGCAGTAGCAGCAGCAGCAGCAACACATAGCAGAATGCAGTAGTAGCACGAAGCATGAACACAAATTAGCTACAAATGATCACTTTTTGTTGTCAAATTCAAAAGATATGGGTTTTAATTCTAAAGAATCTTTGAGTAAACCAAGTTGTAGAGATTGAAGAATAAACAAATCAGATCTGGTTGGATTCAGCGAAACCTTAGTCAATATTCATCCTTTCATTATTCGGCGCAGTAGCAGCAGCAGCAGCAACACATAGCAGAATGCAGTAGTAGCACGAAGCACGAACACAAATTAGCTACAAATGATCACTTTTTGTTGTCAAATTCAAAAGATATGGGTTTTAATTCTAAAGAATCTTTGAGTAAACCAAGTTGTAGAGATCGAAGAATAAACAAATCAGATCTGGTTGGATTCAGCGAAACCTTAGTCAATATTCATCCTTTCATTATTCGGCTCCTCCTCCCTTCCTCGCCTCCTAGCGATTTGGTAGGAGCGGTGAGGAAGAGGAAGAAGAAGAGGAAGAGGAAGAGGAAGAGGAAGAGGAAG
>NC_020497.1:17645417-17650467 GCF_000184155.1 Fragaria vesca subsp. vesca
AAGAAGAAGAATCGGTGTAGAGATCAGATCTGAAAATGGTGGAGAGAAAAAGAGGAATCGAAGAGGAAGAGGAAGAAAAAGAGGAAGCGGAAGAAGAAGAAGAAGAAAAAGAAAAAGAATCGGTGTAGAGATCATATCTGAAAATAGTGGAGAAGTGGTATTTTGAGCCAGTGACAGTTTTGTAGATATTTTAGAAAATAATGGTTTTTAGGTATTTTGCATAAAAAATTGCTGACAGGGCGTGGTATTATGCACTGTGGCCCTGGGTATATGTCTTTATTTATTTGTTTAAATCTGTTGAAAGATGGTTTTTTATATTTTATAACTGTCTATGGTAGTGGGATGCCATTTTCTATAAATAATACAATACATAAGGAAAGTGAATACATATATTTCTATTACAATACATATATTTCTATTCCAACGGATTCTATTTTAGATTTTATTATGATTAAAACCTAATTTCCTTAAAAAAAAGGATTTTTAAACGAAATGTCAAAAGGGTAATAGGTAAGTAATAAAACAAGAGGGGGGGAGGTATGCAAGTCTATTGTAAAAACCGAAGTAGCGGGACAACAGAGGAGAGGAAGCAAGGCCGTCGGCGCCCAATGCGTGGTGGCGCGAGCGTTTTACAGCCTCTTCATCGTTTTAGCTCCCAATCGTTGTAGCTTCTTGGATTTAAAGGTCCGTCTGTAACACACACATCTAAACTATGCTTCCGATCCTGTTGGGCATTTTTACCTATAAAATAAAGGGTTTAGGGTATCGAAGAACTAACTAGGGTAGTGTTCTCTTGTGTTATTTTATACCGAATTGATCAGCTTGATTTGGCTTACTTTCTGGGTAAGAGATGGTGGTAGGATTCCGGAAGCCGGAAGCGGTGGTTGGTATTTTTGCCTTTGAAGTTTCAAGTGTGATGTCTAAGCTGGTCCATCTATGGGAATCCCTTGGTTATGAACAAGTTGATAGGCTCAGAAAATTTATGTCGGATTCGGTGGGGTTGAAAGAGCTTGTATCACATGATACCGATTTCATTCGAGGTTTAATACGCGGTGAATTGTTTGAGAATATGATCCCTTTAACAAAATTTGTGGCCAGGGTTGGGAAGAATCATTGCTCTGATCTTAGGTTGAAGGATTTTGAGCATGCTGTTGGTGATTTGATCAACCACGGTGTTGACCCTTTTGGATGGGTGCTTCCATATGAGGAGATGGGAAATGAAGCCAAAAAGATGGAGAGTTTCATGTCAGTCGCCGCAGTTTTGCATGACCGGATGAAACTTGTTTCGCATCTTGAAGGTACTAGAAACCACATGGATGGTCCAATTTGGCTTGAGATTCAGAACAAGATAGAGCTGAAGCGGCTCGATGTGGCGAAGTTAAAAGAGGAGTCTCTGTGGAACATGAATTTCAATTACATAGGTATCCTCTTAGCAAGATCTGTCTTCACAATTTTCAATCGTATCAAGTCTGTTTATGGAGTTCCTCAACTGATGGCCAAAGATACTGGTCACACTAGTAGTACTCCTAGTCCATCAATTTTCAACAAGTACAAGCTCTTTGATGCTCCACCTGACACACTCGGCGCTGCTGCCTTAGCTCTGAAATATGCAGACATTGTCATCCTAATTGAATATTTAGTACGTTCTCCTGTCTACGTTTATACTACACGGAGAGATAAACTGTACAATATGTTGCCTGCAAAGATGAGAGCTATGCTAAGTGAAAGGCTTCCCCCGGTCCAGAGCTCAACTTGTTCATCAATTAAAGATGTGGCAGCAGAGAAGAATGTGGCAATGCTTGAAATGTTAGAATGGTTAGCACCTCTTGCTCATAATACCAACAAATGTCACTCCATGTGGAAGCGTAAACAGAAGGCCTATGCTTCCACCAGGAGCCATGTGCTTCTGGTTCAAACTAGATACTTTGCAAGTCAACAGAAGACAGAAGCAGCAATTATGGAACTCATTGTTGGTTTGCAATACAAAAGGCGAGCTGCGGAAATGCTTTGTGGCCTGGAAGACAAAGCCGAGGCATCCATTGTTCTCGAGGAGTCCAAATCAGTAACTGTTTAAGAGTTATGATCTAACTGTTTACGAGTGTTATCGAGAGTCCATTCAAGTATTTAAGTAGAATGCCTCTTATAATCTGACTGAGCACTACAGTCCTTTGGTACTGCACGAGTAAAATCTTTTAAAATGTCTATAAGGGCATGGTGAATGCAACTGGAACATAGTTCTTTAAAGGAGAGAGAGAGAGTCATTCAGATGCCAATTAAGAACATTTTTTATCAGCTTGATTAGTAGTATACTATTCCCTGGAACTGTATGATCTGAGGTTCTGCTGTGACGCATCACATTCGTTTATCACTTTGATTTTGCCTCGCTCTTTTACTTTTAGATCTTGGTGTTGCCTTGCTCTTTCACTTTTAGAGCTTGATTAGTAAATTACAATTTACTCATAGATAATAACCTAGTTGTTACACAAAACTCTATTTTGCTAGTAATGAGAAGCACAACTTAAAGCTCGCATCTTTAACAAAAAAAAAAAAAATAAAAAAAAATTAAAAGACTCGCATTTGGGAACAAGAAAGTAAGAAACTACAAGTTCGATTGTGGTGCTCACTACTCACATCGTGAACATGATATATAAAGACTTAGAAGATATACCCTTGCTCAACAAGCAGGCTTCCGACTAAGCACCAAACCACACTCAAAAGGGTTTAATCCCAACTGTAACTAGTATGATATACTCTTTTGTGAAATCAATTGGAAACGTTATTGTGTTGGAAGATTTGGGTCGATGGATGTTAATAACGCCACCAGATTTTGTCACCTATAAAATCACATGAATACTCAAAATTATTAACAAATAATAATACTTATAATGATGCCAAAATAACAATAAAATAACAAAATATAAATACTTATATTTGATTATGAACCTTGAGTCAAACACCTGTTCAGGAAAATGTTTAAGGTTGAGGTGTGTAAACACTGCCCTTAAGAGTAGATTTCGCCCCTCGGAGACAATGTCTCGGTGTAATAGGTTTATGGCGTCTACCCTCCAGGGTACAACAACCGTTGATTCTCGTAAGCGTACACTCGCAATACTCGGATCCTAGAACCGCTTGATAACTTTCTTTGGCACTTGAAAGATGAATAAGAGAGCATATGATCAAGTAGAATGAGAAGACCAATGAGAAGAATATTATAGTGATAATGTACAACTGTTATATATGTATATGTCATGGACATGAAGATAGGGATATATATATAGCTCAACAAGGAAGATTGGTTACAAGTCATGATACTGAGCATTAATTAATCATAACTTTAGTCTTTGTAACGGACAAGAAAGAGTTAATATGTGTTACAATTGTAACAGACATATTTATGGAATGAAAGTTATGTTGGAAATCAAAGCACCAATTAATTGACTACAATTAACCTCAATAAATAATTTTTGTATTTTGAAATATCACATCAAAAATTCCAATATATTGTTGGACATGGAAACTCGAAAATGATAACGAGTGGTGAAAATACTTATTTGCAAAACGTAAACTTAAAACGACATATTGAGGCATGCTGGCATAAAATGTTGTAACAATTTAACATTGGTACTCGGACAACATTACACCTCCTTATTTTCTAAGACGATCTTGGACTTTTTAAAAAAAAAAAAAAAACTTTTTATTAAATAACTCACACACCCTACATATGTCAATGAGGTTTGAACCCATGACCTTAAAGTTGTTAGTTAACACCTTAACCAACCAGGCCACGGCTCACCGACAAAAAAACGGTGTGAAGAAAAGAGAGGAAAAAGATCTTGGACTTATGTGGGGTGTCTTAAGTTGTACTAATATTAACTCATGTTTGGTGTTGCATGAGATTAGATGACAGTTTGTTTGGTTTATAGTTTAAAAGGATGGTGCTATCTAAGTCTAAGGATGACATATTTGAGTACCCACAATAACACCACCTAAGAATGCCAAAATGAAAATAAGATGTTACGTAAGCTCATTTATTTTAGTACCCACTGACACAAAACATAGTACTAACTAAATTAGACTCCTTATTTAACATTGTCTCATTTAATCCTAACAAACAAACATGCACCAAAGTATCACACAAGTGCTACTCATGCCTCATAGATGTAATGTGGCAATTTAAAATGGTCAAAAATTCAGTTTTTATTTATTTATAATAAAAAAGATATATATATATTTTTTAAGAATTCATTTTGGTATGACCTGCACCGTCCACCCACTTGTAGCATAGTATGCTATTACTAGATGAGAAATTTTAAATACACACTCCTAATATCTTAATACACACCCCTTACTTAATACACCACCTATCAAGTTTTTCATTTCAGTATTATACTTAATACACATCCCAAACTGCCTAAAATGCCCTGAATTTATGAAATATTCCGTTATTTAATATAATTAATATATATTTACTATTTGGTACCTCTTTTTACATATTATTTCGTCTAATTTTTGCTAGAAATTTGTGGTTATCATCGTTCAATTTATAATCAAATGATTATTATTATATCCCAACTCCAAATCACCAATACAAGTTTTCAAAATTCACAAACTAGTACAAGTGTAGAAGTACAGTAGCTATTTAACATAAATAGCTAATTATTCGATAAAACATGTCATGATAAAAATGCAGTACTTGACAATATGATCTACAAGATCAAACTAAAGCTGATAAAGATATAGTACTTGACAATATGATCTGTAAAATCAAACTAAAGCTGATACGGATAACAAAAAAAAAAAAAAAACAACCCAAATGAATTGTGAAGAAGAATTTGGGTTATGGGAGAAGACGTGCTTTCGACTATTTTAGGGTAGAAGACGTTGAAAAGAATACTTCTAGCGTGATTTTTTTTTTTTAATAATAGATGTATGTTTTGGTCATTTAGCTTACCTATAAAATCTCAATAGAAACATAAAATAATAGGGGTGTGTATTAAGAGATTAAGGGTGTGTATTTAAAATTTCTCCTACAAGAAATAGATATTTCAAT
>NC_020497.1:17653952-17669699 GCF_000184155.1 Fragaria vesca subsp. vesca
TGTCCGGAGTCGATCAAACACGACCCGGAAAAACTTATGTGAAGGTGATCAAACACACCTTCAAAATAGCAATAACCAAAGTTGATCAAACACAACTTTGGACCCGGGGAGGATAACCGGGATTTTTATACCTGCAAAGACACCGTCCCAAGCATAGAATGGAGATGAAGAAGAGGAGAAAGCACTTTATCTCCCCCGAGGTTATTTAACTTTGAAAGTTTAGGGTTTTAAAGTGAACATACCGTAAAACTTGGATGCTTGATCGGACGAGAAAAGAAGCAGTAGAGCGGACGGCCGGGGAGCGGTAGTCGGTGGGGCAATCTGCGGCGGCGGCTGAGGAGGGGCCGAGGGTTTCGGCTTTTGGTTTTAGGGTTTGGGAGAAACTATTAGCTCAAGGGTTTGAGCAAAGGGCTGATAACGTGATGAAGTGAAAGTAAATTGAGAATAGAGAATCGTGAAAGATGTGTATCTCATTCATTGATAGGAGCCCTTTATATAGGGAATTACACATTACCAGTATGGTAAGAATATGAATACATAGATCTAGTCTAACTACATATCCTATTGGCATAAGATAAAGGCACACATAAAAAATATCCTAGAACAGAAATGAGATATGTACAAACAGTTATTATTATTATTATTTTTTTCCAAAGAAAGTGGACGCTGAATAAGATAGTCGAAAGAATCCAAAGGAACCGGAAGAAGAGAGAGTAGCGGTAGTAGCTCATCCCTCTTGTTTGTTTCTTAAGCTTCCAACCCTCCATTCCCAATCCCCTAATCCTTTTCATTTCAAATCCCATAAAACCCAAATCATCATCTCCACACCAAACTCAGTCGCCATGGTTCAAGGTACGTCACCCTTCCACCTCCTCCTTCTATTCACTCTGATGCTACTCACACTTCTCTCATCTCCTCTTTGAAGACGGCGACGGCTCTTCGGCTCCGTCGCAGACTCCATACGAGGCGGCATTGGAGGCGCTCTCGTCGCTGATCACGAAACGCAGCCGCGCCGATACGAGCAACAAAGGCGGCGGCTTCGATGTGCTCTTCGACTATCTCAGAGTAAGTTTTCTTGATTCGATTGCGGTGTGTTTGAGGTTCTGTTGTGTGTGTAGATTAATCGAGTGTTGGATTGCTGCAGATTCTGGAATTGGAGGAGCCGATTGCGCAGATGAAGATCATTCATGTGGCTGGCACCAAAGGAAAGGTAACTCTCGTGTCTCAGTCTTCTCAGTTTTATGTTAGTTCTATTGAAATTGATAATCTTTATTGTCGTAGATTCGGTACTGTACTTACATTAGCTTGGTTAGTATGACACCGATATTTAGTTTGTTTTGATTTTTGGCTTTGTGAAGGGATCCACATGCACCTTCTCTGAGTCAATACTACGGCATTGTGGCTTCCGCACTGGACTTTTCACATCTCCTCATCTGATTGATGTGCGAGAAAGATTTCGTTTGGATGGGTGAGTCGAGTTTGTTGTCAACTCATTTTTCATTTGTTAGTTTTATGTTTGATTTGTTGCTAGTTTTGGCAACTGTATGGAGAATGTAGAGGGTAATGCTTTTTGTATATAAAGTACAAAATGTAGTGAGTTTTTGTTTTTTGTACTACTTGCCTTAATTTAGGTCCCTTGATTGAGTCTTTGGTCTGATTGGTTGCTACAGAGTGGACATCAGCGAAGAGAAATTCTTGGAGTATTTCTGGTGGTCTTTTAATAGACTAAAGGTAGTCTAAGCTCTCTCTGCCTGTATTCATGTTTGAATCAAAAGTTGTTTTTTGTTTTGGTATGTCTTTTTGTTCTATGATTTGGCCTAGCTTTTTAAAATCGAGATGATTTTCTCATGCGCTCGGGCGTTTTTTGAATGAAGGAAAAAGCTACTGATGATATACCAATGCCTACCTACTTTCGCTTCCTTGCCTTACTTGCTTTCAAGATATTTGCAGGGGAGAAGGTCAGATGTGTATCTTTTTATTTTCTTCCATATAACGTCATTCCTCTCCAGAAATGTTATTAGGGTCCGGTTCAAGGGACTCCATATTTGACACTAGTTTTTATCCCTTAGATCTTAATTGATTGAATGGTTGTTATTAATCGTGAGTGTGATTTGGCAAGTGACATGGCAATAATATTATTTGCAACAAAAATAAATAAATAAATTTAGTTAAACAATAGAGAAAATAAAAATAAAGAACTCCAAAAGAACATGGAGTTGGTGTTCTTCAACATCATAACATTCATTTGGGTCGTATCAAATTCAAGGTCCAGATCTAATATTTGTTTCCAAACAACCAATACAAATCAATCATCTTAATTGAATACCTTTAATAAATGGGCAATCAATCTGATCATGGAATCGGTGTTCTTCAATTTGATCATGGAGTCGTGTTCTTCAACCTATATGCTTCTGAGAAAACCCTAATGGGCAATCCCAATTTTTCTTTTGTTTTTCTCTTTTTGTAAAGGGATGTGCGTTTATGGTTTGATATCAACTCAAATTTGGTGCTTTATTTGAAGTTTAATCAAAACCATTTGGCTTTAAGTCATGAATCTGAGATTTTTGTTTTTCACGTTGAAGAACACCAGGCCAACTCCATGTTCTTCTGGAGTTCTTTCTTTTATTTTCTCTATTGTTTAACTAATTTTTTTTTTTTTTTTTTGCAAATATTATTATTGCCATGTCACTTGCCAAATCACACTCACGATTAATAACAACCATTCGATCAATTAAGATCTAAGGGATAAAAACTAGTGTCAAATATTGTGTCCCTTGAACCGGACCCATGTTATTAATATCAGTTATAGAATATTACTTTTAATCTAATTTTCTAATCAGGTAGATGTTGCTATTTTGGAAGTCGGTTTAGGTGGAAAGTTTGACGCAACAAATGTGGTACGTGAAATTGTTTCTGAGTGCTGACTTCATAAGCCAGTTACTTCTGAAATAAAATAACTAAGCATAGATGTCATAAATATTTCAGGTTCAGGCACCTGTTGTTTGTGGTATAGCATCCCTTGGATATGATCATATGGAGATTCTTGGTTAGTTTTTCTCTTCTCAAGCCCACCTAATCACTTGTGATCATTTGATTCATTAAATTAAAAGTTCAAGTGTATAACTGTGTATCACAATTTCATCCAGAAATGTAATTTTTTCTGGATTTTGAAAATAGGATATACCCTGGGAGCAATTGCTGGGGAGAAGGCTGGAATCTTCAAGGTTTGCAATAAAACTACATTTGCTTAAAGCATATCATGGTGGTAAATGTCTAGCAGAACTTTCAGACACTTCTATTAATGTGTCCATCGCTCTTTCTCTTTCAATTCAGCAAGGAGTTCCTGCTTTCACTGTGCCTCAACCTGATGAAGCAATGCGGGTTCTTGAAGAGAAAGCTTCTCTGTTGAATGTAGGTTCAAGAGCTCTTTTTTTTTTTTGTCCATGCGATAAGTCAACTGATAGAATAGTGATGTGTACTTCATTTTCATAAGCTAGGCAAAGTCAAAATTAGCTGTTTTAATTTTACTGTAGGAGCAGTTAGTTTCTTTCTGGCAGGAGACAACATTATATATTCTTTAATGGTTCAATGAGCTGAGAAAACCTTCGTGGTTCCAGGTACCTCTTCAAACAGTGCAACCAGTGAATGCTAATTTGCTGAATGGCTTAAAACTTGGGCTTGAAGGTGAGCACCAATATGTTAATGCTGGCCTTGCTGTTGCACTATGCTCTACATGGCTTCAAAGGACTGGTCATCTTGGTATTACTCACCAGGGAAACACAGTAAGTTCTAAAAATGTCATTCTTTTGACTTGATTATAATTTTTAGTTGATTGATATGTATAAGTACTTGTATGGATTAGACCTCTCTGCCGGAGCAGTTTATAAAAGGACTAACGGCTACTGTCAGTTTACAAGGCCGAGCTCAAATTGTTCCAGATGACTATACGAACAATGACAGCCCAGGAGATCTGACATTCTATTTAGATGGTGCCCATAGCCCCGAAAGCATGGAGATATGTGCAAGATGGTTTTCTCTTTCAACTAAAGAGAATTCTCAGGAAAAGGTTCCGGATTCATCTAGGTCACATGATTTTGTACAAAGCCATGCTGATGTTAAAGCCAAGAAGAACTCACAGGTCAGTACACTCTTGATCCTCCTTTGAATCTATGTGCATTTAAATGCCATCTTTGCTAAGAAGTTGTATCCACTTTCTTTTATAATTTTTTGCTTTGAAAGTTGTCACAAGTATTTCCTAGGTGCATGGTTATTTTATGATTGGCTAAAAAGGAACATGGGCAGCATACTCTTACTCAAATAAGTGCCTTCATTGTGTACCTAAATTTTCAATTTATTTACACAAGCATTTTCAATGGTAGGTCAAGTCAATACTTTTTTTTTTTTTAGATGACCTTTTTTGTTTCCTTTTTAATGAAATTTTTTTATACAGTCAACTGTTTCAGTATCAAATTATGCTCCAAGCCTTCTGAGATGCTTCATTTCCTCGGGCTGTCACTGAACAAATCTTGTTGATATACTTGCAGATACTGCTGTTTAATTGTATGTCAGTGAGGGATCCTCAATTGCTTCTTCCGAACCTGATGAAAACATGTGCTAGTCATGGTGAGTAGCATTATATGATTCAGTATCCTATATTTTTCACACAATATAACCATGTAGTTGAAAGTAATCGAATTTATAGATTAAGAATCAGTATTATTTATAGCATAGAAGTTGGATCTGTGAATGGTTGATGAGTGACGTTCAGTAAGCTGATATTTGAAACTCTTGACTGTATCAGGAACTTAACCGTTGATTGGATATATCCAAATAAAGTTTTTCTGGACACAAATTCACTTTTGATTTTGAAGGAACTGATGACAAATTGTTGCAATGTAGGTGTCTACTTCAAGAAGGCGCTATTTGTACCAAACACATCAGTGTATCACAAGGTTGGTTCACATTCCTTACCTCCCACTGATCCTCAAGTTGATTTGTCGTGGCAATTCTCTCTTCAGAGAGTATGGGAAAATCTAATGGGAAATAAAGGTATGTAAAAATTGTACTTCATATGAAGCTGTTCTGTTCTAACAAATTTTTTCTGTAATTTCTATTAAACACAGTTAGTATATCATTTAGTTTCGGTTCCACTAACTTTTAGAGTTCTAGTAATGAAACAAATTTATCATCAATGAATTATCATTACTCGGAAGTTCAGCAATATCCACATTCGTGTGAGGCAATCACCTTTTATTTTGTTGGTCGTCAAACAACTCTTTGTATTTCTTATTGGGATTGTTCTTCTTTTGATTTTCAATAGGAGTTGATGATAAGATCCCAGATACTCTTTCTGAAGAATTAAGAGATGATATGGAAATGCCTGTCAAAAATTGTGAAAATAGTGCTGTTTTTTCCTCACTCCCATCAGCTATAAAGTGGCTCAGGGACAGTGTCCGGCATAATCAATCTACTCGATTTCAGGTAACTGGTACTTAATTTCTGTTTTCACTTTACTTTCAACTTAGAAGTTGCAGGATATGCCTTGAGGGAATGAAGACCTTGTAGAAACTTTTTAGAAGTGAAGCAGAACTGTAGGGGTGTACTAGCATACTAGCATCATGAACCATTTGACCTTGGTAGAACAACATGAAAAATCTTATTATGGTTATGTAATATTCTTGGTGAACACACGCACTTCAACCTGCTTCTTTCTCAGTCTCAAATTCTGGTTTATTCATCAGGTCCTTGTAACTGGTTCGCTCCATCTTGTTGGCGATGTATTGAGATTAGTCAAGAAGGCATAGTAGGAAGTGAAAGCAAAATCTCAATTTCTGCATCTCCATCTCATTGCAATTTGTTCTGGCATTCATGAGGCATGGGAAAGGTGTCAAACTATTTGAACTTCCTAGTGTCTCGTGTCAAATTTGGACTCCCGTGCTTCTATGGCGTGGTCTAAGTTGGAATTTCCAAACATGTGCAGTTTGATCTTAGCAGTGGCTTGCAATGAGGCATTTTGTTTGAGTGTACTATTTATACACCCTGTATTGCTACAACCATATGACCTCATTCATGTTACTGGCTTTCTGATTCTTTATGAGATTAAATGAAAGAAACGATTGTTGTTGCAATTTAGTTGTTCTTGGGAATAAATGATTTTAGCCATGTATACACACCTCTGTCGCAAGTCTTAAAGAGTAATACCTCTTGACCAAAGTGATGATTAATGATGATGCTTTTACTTCTACTCATCTTGACCAAAAATGTGTTGATTAATACCTCTTTCAAAATGGATTTCATTAAGATAAGAAAGGATTACAACATAGATGGGGACTAAGTAGTGGCCTCGTTAAAACCTTGCCCAGTTAAAACCCATGGGACAAAATCCTGGGCCAGGGGAAAAAGAGTACCACAACCCCCATTGAACAAGTTACCCTTTGTTTCTCCATAATCCTGGAGGCTATGTAAAAGCATGATAGAACACAATAGACAATGACATATAGTGGTTCGCCATGCCATCGGAGGACATGACTACGTCCACTTAAGATTCTATTATCATGGTCAATAGGCCTTTGGTATTACAAGAGCTCTCCAAGATGGAGTGAGTAGTGACTGAGATTCCGATCCATCTTACATATGCGAAGCCTTCCTTTTATAGCCAAGGAAGATTCACTCATATTACATATTTTCAATATGGGACAAACTACACATAACTATTATCATCGTGCCTTCTTGTGGAGCTCGGAGGAGGGCATTCTAGATGTGGTACCGATGATCTTTCACCATGACGAGGTAGCCTGGACGTCAGTCTACCAGAAGCATGTCGGGGGCGGGGCCCTTCGTGGCCGGAAAACGGTCTACGAGGTCGTTGCTTATGCTTGCGGTATATCTACCATCAACACCCTTGAACACCAATATCCTTGTGTCCACAGTTGTGAAAATAAACAGGCAAAGTTCACTGCTCAGAGACATTGCTGGAGCTGCTAATTTTTTTTCCAGAGAGATCTGAACTTTTTTCATCAGATATGCTTGGTATTCCAGAACCTGACGTTTTAATCTCTGCAATGGTTCCAGAAAATGAATTGAGGAACGAAACAAAAATGAAAATGTGGAGAAAAGAACTTAGCAAGACACATACCTCTTGCAGATGGGATGGAACTGTCTTGAAACTGCTAGACCAAGGTTCCTCATATGTCATATCTCCGCGTACCAATTTCTGTGTTAGAATTTGAAATGCAAATTGATGCTGTGCAACTTGTTGAGGAGTACATATATAAACTTGGAGTTTTGAGCTTCCTCCCTGTAAAAATATTGATATCATTCAGTGAAAACTGAAAAGACGGTGGTTATTCTCTCTGCACAAGTATAGATCAGTATACAGGCAAATTTGTATCAGCATGTATACAAATGTCGTTTACAGAGTTAGATTGAGTGGCTCCCAATTAATTTGATGCATGAGTACTTGCCCAATCCTCTGAAAAAAGACTTAATCTCCTAGTGCCGAGTAGCTGGAAACTATAGTAAATGAAGCAGCTACATCATGTCTACAAGCAAATTACCCTTTCTTTGATCTGTCATGGCCACCCTACCAGCTTGTCATTACCCTTTCTTTGATTGGTACCACATATGCTCCAACAGTCCAACCTCGGTACACCAAAATAACCAATACTTTTTAAGGGCATATGTGAGACGAACAGCCATGAACAGAGAATTTCGATCAGATTATGACATAGAAGCTTACCATAGTACCATCCCATCAGCTTTACAGCTCCATGGCCATTCCAAATGAAGCCTTAAAATGACCTGTAAATATATGTTTGCGATTTTCTTCTGCAATAGATACGTTAGTCAGACTTGACTATAACCTGAATCTGAAGAAAATGATAACTCTACATGACATAAAGCTTTGTTCTGCTATTTGTTTTGAATCACGTATGTGGAAATAACCACACAACATGAAGAGTACCTGAGGGGCATCTCGTCTTGGGGAGTCTAGCCAGTAGAACTTTGAACAGAAGAGTGCTTATAGTAGGATGTGAGGATAGGTGCACTTTATAGGACGTGAGGATAGGTGCACTTTATAGGACTCAGTTCCAGCATCAGAGGAAGAAGACGATCATAACCAACCAGGAAGGTCTTCAAACTGGCAGCCTTCAGTACCCTCATGCCTTCTTTCAATGCTTTAAGAACATGTCTCTAACTCGTGTTGTTTCTGATCTCTGTAGCTCCTGATGACAGTCACGATCACCTATATCACACTCAAATATTAATCTCTCAGGAAAACTACTTTGTAAGGCATCGTTATTCTCACTTCTTTTACCTTTGTAGTGACTGATGAACACCGAAGATACTGAAATATGCAAATTTAGAATTCTATAGCAGGAATGATGTACCTGTATAAACAATGAAGATATAAGGATGAGCGGAAGGACACAGAAGCGTCGAACTAGCATAACCAAGTAAGACCAAATGAACAATCCGAGTTTAACTTCTCCAATGACAACTCATTGTCACAACCTTGCAGAGCTTCCCAATAAGTCTAATAAAGTCCAGACAATTGAAGAAATGTTCTTGACTAAGCTCCATCCTCGGTCCATGTAATCAACCAACAGGTTTCTGTGACTTAGATAATCAGTCCAACTTAAAAACCAAGAACTACAAGTTATAATATAAAATGTACAAATTGGCATACATGCAGCTCACCAAACTCGGATGCCATTCTGAATGCATGTAGCTTCAATACAAGCAGTACAAGCAGCTAAGTAGCCTAGTGCAATTCACATCTACAACACACACATACTTAGAGGACCTATTTATAACTTGATTTACAGAAGAAAATCAATAAACTACAAACTATCAGAAGAAATTTCCAACCTGCAATCTCAGTACAAAACTGAGGATGTGAGGATCATCATTTGTTGGGAATCCAGCCATTCACATGGCTGTGAATCATCAATTTCTGTATATTAGCGACTAGGCTTTTCTAAGGGGTCCAGAGACTTGGTCTAAAAATTAGAGCAGTGAACTTACCTGTATCTTGAACAACACCAGCAGAAGAAATAAAGAGCCAAAACTGGTAAGGAGATGAGTGTCTGAGTAGGCACATGTATAAAAAACCGGTAAGATCTTGGAGTCTTTGACCTCTTTCAGTACCCTCATAGCCGTCTGGTCAGTGCAAATATAACTCTGCCAAATCATGCCTGAAGTGATGGTCCTCAATTGATGTTTCCTTCTGCCCTCCAATAGTGACATACCATGGAAAACGTGCCTACAATACACAATGCATGGAAAAAGAAACGATTCAGTTGAGAATTTGAAAATACAAAACAACAGAGTCCCATTCGACACAAATAAGAACATGTAGGAAGATATATATTAAGCTCACCAGGTGGATAATTTGCCTTTTGCTCTTAAAAATGTGATTTGTCTAAGAGAAGCTGAAGCCTGGAATGTGAGGAATGATATATAGAGATTAGAGAGTAATTAGACATCCAAGTTAATAAGAAATATGGAATTAAATGAAGGAACTGTACGTAGCTCTAACCATGGAAGGAAATGTACCAAAAAGTTCCTGTATCTGGATGCTTGGGATGTAAGAAATCTTGGTCCGCTCCTCGCCATTTTCTTGTCCGTAAAGGTTTTGGAGAATGGGAGAGTCGCTGATGTTCAATTCCTGTAGAGGTGTCTTCCACAGGAAGTCCGGCAGTGCTTTTAGCTTCTTGCAGTCAACGATTGTCAACTGATCAAGGAATGGCATGATTGTAATGTTGTCAGAATTCCCCTCTTCCACTCCTTCCCACTCTTCCCACGAGTCCATGAATTGAATTGTGAGTTGTTTGAGCTTGGGGAATGAAACGAAAACGGAGGACGAGGAGGAGGTTTGCCCTTGTTCTATTCCCAGAAACTCAACTCCTACCTTTGAGACTATAGGGAGTTTCTCAATTTCCAATGATTCAAGGGACGCCAGTTTCCCCAAAGAAGGCAAAATATCACAACCTAGGCATTTGTAAAGGCTGAGGAATCTCAAGCTGTGTAAAGACGACAACCAATCGGAAAAGGTGCCGCCTTTATACCCAGCTATGGTCAGAGATTCCAGACTTGGATGCGGCTCTAACCTATTCATAATTGGTCGGTCATCTTCAGTACTGCCCTTGAAAAATAGACACAATTCCAAGATGTGGGCCTTATTCTTCATAATTGCTGCATTATTCTCCGCCGTACTGGGTAACCTATCAATAGAAATCACAAGACTCCCTTGAAGCTGGTTCAAGTCTTTCAAATGTTCCAACTTGTTTCCTCCTTCATCACCTCCGTCTCGGACCTTAAAACAATCCAGTCTTTGCATATGTGTTAATTTCTCAATCCCTTTAATTAACCTCAGTGATAAGCTGCCTTTAACATAGAGATGCCTCAAGTTAATCAGTCTCCGCACATCTATTCTCGTTAGACTGTCGCAACCAACAAGTCGCAAGGTTTGCAGGTTGTATAAGCTACCCACGGCGCTCGGTAATTCTTTCAACTCCTCATTACCGGATAAATCAAGATACCTTAAGTGTATCAACCCGCCTATCGTCTCAGGAATTTCTTCGAAAGGCCATTCCAACAATATTAATGTCCTAAGGCTTTTCAATTCAACTATCATCTCTACCCATGCATCAATGGAAATGGAGTTTGAACATAAATGTACCAATGTACGTAATTTTTTACAATTGGGGAGAAAATGTTTCAAAATGTCTCTGTCGGTTGACTCAATTGAAGTAAAATGACGGATTTTATCATATGGCACCTTTTTTCTCTTCCTATCATCCATCTCAACGTCTAAGATCAAACATTCATTCTTGGTCAAATATTGCAAAAAGTCATGTACAATATCATGAATTTTGCATTCTATGTTTCCATTCCTCTCATCTACCTTAATATCTTGAAAGAATGACCGCATTACTAACTCATCAAAATAATTTTGACCAACTATCATCTTTTCTTTACTTCCATTGTCATTCAAATAATCTTGCGACATCCACAATTCAACCAAACTATTCTTATCATACACAAGATCTTTTGGAAATAGAACACAGTACAAAAGACATTGTTTGGTTGGAAGAGGCAAATCATGATAACTTAATAGTAGTGGCCGAAAAACATCTTGTTGTACCTCTTTCAGTTCCCATGTCTTACTATTTAAAACATCTCGCCATTCACGAATATTATTTTTCTTATTACGCATGAGGCTTCCTAACGTCTTTGCAGCAAGAGGCAACCCATTACATCTTTTCACAATCTCTAACCCAATGTCATGAAACTCTTTGGACACACTATTCTCAACCATGCCTACACTGTGATAGAACAGTGACAAACAAGATGCTTCCCCTAACCCCTTCAAAGTAACCAATTCAGTAGTTGCATTCATTACATCTGTAGCAACATCCTCATTTCTAGTCGTCACCAATACCCTACTGCCCACAACGCCATTGCGTAAAGGTTTGATGAATTCTTCCCATTGACTAGATTTTGGATACCAAACATCATCCAAGACAAGAAGGAATTTTTTACCCTTAATCAAATCAAATATACATCGCATCAAGGTTTGCAACACATTTGAGGATTTTGATGAATTATCTTTATCTAACTCTTCAATTATAGCTTGAGCAATCTTGATTTCATCAAAAGGGTCGGAGACACATACCCATATGCTCTTGTCAAAATGAGTTTTGATCTCATTATAGACCAAGTTGGCAAGATATGTTTTGCCCATTCCCCCCAACCCTACAACGGGGATGATTAGAGGAACCTTGCTTTCTTCACTACTCTCACTTAGCAGCTTGCTAATTAGAAGGTTTTTCTCTGAATCTCGACCAAATGTTTCAGCATTGGGAAAAGAAGTAGTTTGTGGTCTTTGAAGTAGTTCGGGAACTGACCTTGGGGTGTTTTGTTGAAAGTTAAAGCTTTGTTTGTTTTTGTCAATCAAATCTAACCTTTCATTCAGTTCCTCTATCTTCTTAGCAATTTCACGACGAAGAAATAACTGGTAATTGACTTGGCCGAAGCGAAAGCAAGAGGGAGGAAAGGAGAAGCATACCTTCTTCTTAGTAGCCACAACAACAGTAGCACCTTCCGTTTCTTGTTTCTCCAATTGATGCTTCTCAACTCTAGTGATCCACTCATCCAGCACGTCATCCATGTCGAAGGAAACATCATTTAGCTCATCTAGCCAAAGTTTCACGTTGGCTTCCATCACTTGCCTCTGCTCTGCGTCCTCCAGCACAGCTCGAATAGCTATGAGTTTCTTGGTGAGATTTTTGATTTCTCGCTTAACCCCAACCACCAGCTTCAGCTCTCGTTCGACCTTGTCAAGGGCGAGCGTAGCCAAACGTTGTATCAGAACGTCAACTAGTACTCCAGCCATGTTCTTGAAACTGATCGAGAATTTATGGAAACAGAAAGAGAGAGGTATGTAAGTATGGGTGTTTAGAAATGGTGTGGTATCACCCTTGCAATACCCACATTATATAGTACTAGTGAGTAGATTCTTATGTGAGCCTGAATACAAGTGGCATCGTGGCTAGTGTGAACGAAATAATCTTCAATCTTGTTATTTAAATTCACAGATCCAAGCTCGAAATCATCGTGGCCAAACGGTCAAGGACAACGGTAAGTAATGCTTCAGTTGCCATGTTCTTACTTCAAGGTGAAAGAAAGGACTGTGGAAAGAAATGGCGTGTTCTCTTGCACCCTATATAGCACTTCTTAATATTTTCCATTTTGTTTTCTTTTTGGGTTAAGCGCCTTAATGCAATTAATTAATTAAAGCAATTTGTCATTGATTGCTGTCAGCCTATCACCAAGAATTAGCAGCGGTAATTGTGGTAGTTGCGATTAAAAAAAATACGCATATGTACTTAAAAAATACTTAGTTTTGGGTGAATGAGACTACTTTTGAGATTATCAAAGTTTCGTGTTTATAAAAACTAGTCTTGTGCTTAACAAAACTTTCATAAACTAATCTCACACCACAAAACTACTAATAGGATAAGTGTTGGTGCAAGTGTACTAGGATGATGCATACATACACCCAAAACTGAATCAAAGGAACTAATGAGCACTGGCTTTTCTGCAAAGATGAAAGAGCCACAGTTGGCAAATTCACATCTTGGTTCAGAAGAACATACCTGTAGTTCAGATTTCAGACTCCAACACATGGGGTCTTCCCCTTGTTTGAAGCTGGAACCCAAGACATACTAACCAATCTTTTTCATAAAATTACTCACAAAACACTAACCTACAGGCAAACATATGCTATTCATCTTCAAATCTAATTTTGATGATTTGCCAGAAAATGAGTAGTTGACTAAACTAGGAAGATGAGGTTATAAAAAAACATTCAACAATGGCACGTTTGGCAGGTTGAACATCATGAAAACATGATGTTCCATTATAATGTACAACATGCCAAAAGTGTCATTGCTGAAGAGGAAATCCTAAACTAGGAGAGAAACAACCCCAAAACGTTCTTTTGAACAGAAGCCCATTAACAAAGAGCAAATTGTAAAACACAAAGAAGGGATGTGCTAATCCACAAAATTCATTCACACGAATCTTCACAGGGCTCAAAGCAGTTGTCGGAGTTGCTGGTTTTCTTTCCGCAGAGATTTAACTTCTTCCATTAGCTCAGCTTGGTTTGCCAGCATTTTACTCATTACCATTGACATTTCCGTCTGTACATTATTCCAGAAGATGAATGAGGAAATTTTTTTTCTTTAATTAAAAAAAAAAAATAACAGCCAGAGCAATAGCAGATGCATACCTCTTGCATGTGAAATTGTCTTAAAATTTCTATATGAAGGTTCCTCATATCTTCATGTACTGACTTCTGAAAGGAATCAAGAGTCTCTTCTAGAGTACGTTGTAAAATCTGATATGTAAATGAATTTCCCTGCTGGGCATCTTGTTGAGGGGCCTTCGGCAATTGTGAGGTTCCTCCCTGTAAAAGTATTGTCATTCAGTGTACTATGATAACTTAGTATGGCAGAACAAAGCCGACATTATAAACTTATTTATTGGCTTCTCCTGATGAGTTCCGTCACTGTTTATTACTATTATTATTATTATTATTATTATTATTATTATTATATTTAAAAATCTTAAACCCAAATCATATGCAAAGTTAGGCTATAACTTATCAAATAAATCAAAGAAATCTTACGTTCATAGCTGGAAGAATCCCTGATTCTGTGACCGTTGAGGTATCTGACTTAGACACCAAGCTAGTCAACAATTCTCTCATTTCAGCTCCTGTTTTCTTTGTTTTTGGTGAACCCGCTGCCAGTGATGTTCGGTCACTGAAGGAAGATGTAGTGCCTATTCTCTCTGCATAAGTAGAGAATTTCCGATGGAGGGACAAAGATGATGTTGGTGAATCAAGGTTAGACTGTCCCCTGATTCCTTTGCTACCAGGGGACATAGGGATGGCACTAGAGTTGACGTGTTCTGGAAATCCCAAGGAATTCTCCTGACTGAAAGACAAATCTTTAATGCGCATATTTGCATAGTTTAAGCTTGTAGAGCTAATACTTGTCTGACTTGTTGACAAGGATGTATCTGGTAATCCAGACATAAGTGATCCTGATGTCTGAGCTGACATCCCAAAGCGAGACGGCTTAATTGATGGCTGAAGCAGGTTGGTATATTTATCAGATAATCTCTCACCTCCCCAAGCTTCTGGAGGCGTGATGGATGAGTCTTCACTCTTAGAATACAGAGCAGGAGTTGATTCTAACCGAGGAAACGAAGACTTGCTATCATCCTGCACCAACAAATGATGTAAAACAATCATGTAAACAACTTGTGCACAACTTGGATTAATGAAGTTCAAACAAGATGAATATTTCACATTTGGCATTCATCTAGAAATACTAGAGTTATAGGGATGTGACACCTGTTTAGAGGCTGAGCTAGGCTTCCAATCAAATATCGGATGATCACTTGACACGTCATCTGCCAAAGGGAACCTCCTACCGGATGAGGGAAACAATAGTGATGATGGCTTTATATCTACACTATCCTTCTTTGATCTGTTATGGTCATCCCACAGCTTGTCAAGTGAAGGTGTGATAGGATGAACATCCACAAGAGGGGAAAATACCTCCATATCATCCTTGAAGTTAAAAGTAGATAGAGGAGGATGCAATCTTGGCAATGTTCCACCCGGCCACAAATGGCCGCGATGTGGTGTATCCTCTGCACTAGATACATTGAGTGTGGTTGACCCTAATCCACTGCCAGTTCCTGTAACTGAAAATGTATCAGCAGATAATCCTGAACGGCCTGGATTCCGAGAAGTCGATACCGCCATAGAAATGGAAAGGTTTGATGAAGTCACAGAAGGAAGTGGATCAGGCATTAAGATTGAATCTTCAACAGCATCTCCTAAAAGCGCGGTCTCAACAGAACAACTGCTTTCATTTACAATTACAGGTTTTGACCTTTGCCAGCATAGACTTGTAACAGCCTGATGGATACAATGAATTCAAGAAACATTTTAGTTGATAGAAAACTTCAAATCTTTGGCTGAAAGAAAAATAACATGCTTTTTGCAGACTGTCTCTTGAAAGTTAAATGCACTATTGTCTGCCTCAGATATAAGTTAAATTCTTTGGCTGAACAGAAAATATAAACATAAATGTATTATGTATTATATATGCATATACACAGAGAGAGAGAGAGAGAGAGAGAGAGAGAGAGAGAGAGACGACC